>NW_007232216.1:283389-364564 GCF_000164805.1 Carlito syrichta | reverse complement strand
AGTAACTGCAGATGTGGTGGAATAGCAAGAGAACTAGAATTAGAAGTGTAGTCTGATGTGACTGAATTTCTGCAATTTTGTGATAATTCTTGAATGGAGAGGCGTTACTTCTTATGGATAAGCAAAGAAAGTGATTTCTTGAGATGATAAATCTACTATTGGTGAAGAGGCTGTGAAAATTGTTGAAATGACCACACGCTATTTAGAATATTAAACTTAGTTGATAAAGCAGCAGCAGAGTTCAAGAGTATTGACTCCAATTTTGAAATTCTACTGATAGCATTTTGAAAGAAATGCTATCAAACGGCATCACAAGCTACAGAGAAATATTTTATGAAAGGAAGAGTCAATCAATGCAGTAAACTTCATTGTATTATTTTAAGAAATTGACAATCAGCCCAACCTTCAGCAACTACCACCCTGATTAGTCAGCAGCCATCAACATCAAGGCAAGACCCTCCACCAGCAAAAAGATTATAACTTGCTGAAGACTTGGATAATCATTAGCATTTTTCAACAATAAAGTATTTTTAAATTAAGGTATTTATATTGTTTTTTAGACATAATGTTATTGTACACTTAATAGACTACAGTAAAGTGTAAGCATAATGTTTATTTGCAATGGGAAACTAAAAAATGTATGTGACTTGCTTTGTCATGATATCCACTTTACTGTGTGATCTGGAACCAAATCCACAATATCTCTGAAGTATGCATGTATATTAAGGAAGAAAACAAAAAACTACAAAAATTAAGAATGTGCTAGAAATATTTTTATTGATGAATCATATATTCAATGAAGAAAATCAAGTCACTAAACAGAAACTTTAATACTTCTGTGTCTTTTTTTCGAAGTATCTGTCTATAAAATAGGATATATCAACGAATGCTTAAATAATAAACTAATGGGAGCTCTTTATTTTATCCTGCATGATTGTCTCAATATTTTGTTTTTCCTCTAAATTAAACATGTGTTACATGTAGGATGCATATTTAAGACATGTTTCTTAAACATACTTTTTTTTTCTGTAGTGCTGTTATTATCCTCAACATCAGTATTCACATTTTGGGACCGGCATAGCTCTACAGCATTGTATAAAACCACTTCTGTTGAATACCTCCTTGTAGCATTATTATCTAATAGCCTATGACATTCTCCAAAAGATCACTCCAAGGAAAAGCACTTCTACCCCAAGAAATATGAACCTCAGAACCCAAAATCACCAGGAAAAGAACTTCTCGTGCGGAGAAGTGATAAGCCAAGGAGCCAACTTCCTTTTCCTGGGAGCTGCCCTTGCCCTGGTATCTTATTTCTCTCCACAATTCCCATGGGTGCTCTTGGCCTGTCACACTTCTACACACACTTAAACTAAACATATTCCTCTTGGCTTAGCTGAAAACACATCGGAAGCTTTTAAAATAAAATTAAAGACTTTACCAATGATTGAAGAATGACAAAAGATGAATAAATGCAAACATGACTTTGGAGAGCCTATTACATATGTCATGATCTTTGGGGAAAATAGACAGGAGCCCACACACATCTAGAAAAGAGAAAGTTTCATCCTACTCCCAGCATCCACCCCTGCTTTCTCTAAACCTTTCTTTCCCAGAGAGACAGAGAGAAAGAGAGGGAAGTTTCACAGTGCATCAATCAACTTCTCAGTTTTAAGAATGACTTCATGTGGGCCCCAGATCATCAACAAATTATTTATTTTATTTCCATCGGTGTCTATGTGCAGATAATAAATAAAATGTAAAATCAGAGTTCCTGTTCTAAGAAACTTGCCATTTCTGGTGGGAATATCAAGAAGTGCCTGGAATTCATGTTAGAATACCAAGAAAGAAACGTGTAAATGCTCTCCGTTTATTCCATTTATTATCTGGTTCATGGTGGGCTAGTTTCTGTCTCCTTCAGCATCATTTCCTCAAATCATAATTGACCCTTTATCCAGCTATTATGGCATTTCTTTTTTCTTTTTCTTTTTTTTTTTTTAGTTGGAGTCTCACTCTGTCGCCCAGACTGGAGTGCAGTGGCTGCTCCCGGACACCGCAGCCTCGACAAACTGGGCTCCGGCGATCCTTCTGCCTCAGCCTTCCAAGTAGCCGGAATTACAGGCACACACTACCACACCCAGCTGATTTTGATTTATTGTAGAGATGAGGTCTCACCAAGTTGCCCAGGCAGGTCTCGAACCCACGGGCTCAGGCAATCCACTCACCTCAGCCTCCCAAGGCGCGGGAATTACAGGCTGAGCCACCGAGCCTGGCTCTATTATGGCATTTCTTTCACAAAACTGTCTCTGATCTCTTCCTCCAACGTCATAGAATTCTTTTTCTTAGGATCCCCCCAGAATATTCTGTGTTTTTCATGGGAGATGTTTTATAATTTAATACAATGATTCTTCACCGGAGGAAGGGATGTGAGCACATGCTTTGAGAAGCATGAAATAATAGTAGCAAAACAACAATACCCCTGGTTAAGGACATGTAAACTGGGCAATATAATAAGCCTTTTTACAATATTTCATTTCGTGTTAACACTAATCTTACTGGGTTCGAAAATATGACATAGATTGTCAATCATCACACAGATAGTAGAAGGCACCATATTTTAGTCCATATCTTTGTTCTAAAGACTCTGCTTTGAACAACCAGTGCCTTCTGATCATTTTCAATTGCCTCTTACATCTTCCTCTCCTTCCATCGCACCAACTTGGATTCTGGCCACCTCATCATATCCACACATTTCTGTCCATCTGTGGTAAGCCCCCAGGATTGGTGGCCGGGAGCTGCAGCCCTCTCACAGGATGAAGTGAAGTTATAATGAGGACAACTTGTTTGACCCTATTCATGTGCTTTATCTCTCCTAAGGGGTATGTATCCCTGTAGGAAAGATACTGTAATTTCTTCATCTATCTTCCACCTCCCCAAGATGCCATGACCATGAGACCTAGAACAATGTCTTGCCCATATCATTTTTGTGTATTTTTAAGTAGCATTTTTTTGAATAATGGAAAAAACGTAGAATAAACAGATTATGTAAGTGCAAATAATATAAGGTACAAGTGATAACATTCATGGATAAAAGAGTTGATGTAGGCAGACTTCCTGGAGGAAGTGACAGTTTTCATTTCTTTTGTCTGGGAGGATCACAACTTAGCAGAGATGAAGGGGAAAGAAAGCCTAGCTGTAGATAACTGCATAAAGGTCTGATGTGAAACATTTCTCGATGTTGATGAGAAACGATGGTGCTGATAGATTTCCTATGACCACAGAACAGATGAGCAAGACAGTTTAATTCTGGGAATTTCTGTTTTGCATCTCAGAGCTTACTCCTTAGGCCATTATCTCTTCAGTGGATGAAGGTACTTGCTAAAAATAGTCTACTAATGTTTTCCTCAGAATTACAGCACACGTCAGAAGAGACTAATGACCCAATGCTGCACTGTTTTCTTTTCATTTCAGTTGGCCTCAAACAAATAAACCCGATAAATATTATCGGAGTCACATATGCTCATTAAGGGTTATAGTCAGTGGCTATGTTTGTTTTACTGTGTAATAGATGATGAAACCATGGTAATGAGTGGAGAAAGCTGGGATGTTTTTCGTATTTCCCCATCTCAACACTGGAGACTTGCTCATTGTTTTTTCACTGGCTTGTATGAGAAATAGAACAGCTTACTAAAACATTTATTCATTTTGACATGTCTTAGAGCAGCCCATAGTTACATCTTCTGATTTAGCTAAGTGTTACACAGTAGGTGTTTAAAAGTGGTTCTTAAATATGGCATTGAACAATAAAAAGCATTTTTACTGGCTAGAAAACCACCATGAAAACTTTCAAATATGAAAGAATATTCTTTAATAATTCATTAACTCACCATGAGCAAGGATTTTGTTGGTAATCATTTTATGGACTAGAGGACAAAACTTGGCTACTGCTATGTAAAATTTGTGTTATAAAAAGTCAAAGTATACAGTACTGGCCTACTGTCTTTTGAGAAAATTTCAGGTTAGTAAAAGAAAATAAACACTGTAATTATTTCCTAAGGAAACTTCCATGCATGTTCAGATCTGATCCTCTTGGCTTTCATATTTTGTAAGAGGCTTTGTAAAACCATGAATCTTCTCACTTTTTAATAAATTCCTACAAAATCCCTAATTTGACTATTCATAAGGGCTGTTTTTCCCTACTTGCTCTAATCCATCCTGAGAGCTATCAACAGAGTCATCTCTCTAAAATACAAATCTGATTGTATCACCCTTCAGTGAAAACCTTCAAAGGTTCCCTATTAACATAATCCAAATGCTTTTGCATAATGTATAGCACTATTCCTATTATGGCATATTTTTACTCCTTTTAAAATTCCTCTTTCATCCTCTTTTCTTACTTTTCTTCTGTATATCTAGAAATCATCCTGAACTTCCTATGTCCCCAAACTTGCAAGCTTTTGTCCTCTAACCTTCAAACATTCTTCCCCTAATCTTTCAGGGAAAATTTCAGCCTCAAGACTGCACTCAAATATATTTTGTTCTCAGTTATTTTTCACATTTACCCCCAAACACCTAGTGGTTCCCTTCTTTGTATTCACTTAGCACAGTCTCCAGGCATCCGAATTGTGTCATTTCCATCACCAGCAGTTTCATTATTTGTTTCAATGTCTACTGTCTGCACTGTGCTGAGGATTTTGTCTTTTTCATAATAGAAAGTTCAGCACTGATACAATCCCTAGTCCCAAGCAGGTGGCTCCATAAATACCCATTTGCAGCACAATTGAATAAATGAATCACAAGCTGCTTCTCATGAAGAAGGAGCACACCCAGAACATGTCCCTTTTGAATCCCTTATCCAAGTTGCAGTTTCAGACAGGAGATCCAGACTGAAGCCAGGGGTATGGTACTACAAAAGCATCCAAGGAAGTTTTTCACTTCTAGTTTAAACCACATACCCCCAGGGGAATATCAAGAGTGATTACTTGAATAGCCACCCCTTGTCCATATAAAAATGGTGAACACACACCCACACTGTTCTTTGGAAATCTTCCTCTGAGTCTACACTGAGATATGTATATCTTGAAGAATAAAGGTTGATCAGCATGTCACCAACCAGACAGCAGGAATGGAATATTTGGCAGCTACTTCCACAGGGATACAGGCCTGCACTTAGTTTCCTAATAGATTTCAGGGACCTAACTTGGCGGGAGAAGTACAGTCTTACAGGGAAGTCTGCCTGAAACCAAAGGAAACAGCATTACGCCTGATAGAAGTAATGTTTGTACCAACATTGTCCAAATCTGCTCTGCAATTATATACTGAATACCATCCTAAAATGGTAGACATTGGAATATACTTATAGCAACATAGAATGTCACAGATGGAAGGAGCCTTAGAGGTCATCTTGTCAATACCTTTTATTAGTCAGTTGGTTGTAGATATAATAGCTAAGAAATAAGTCTCATTTGCCTACCTATTAGGAATCAAGGAAAAAATAATAGGAAGATAATACATAGTGTGGCAACATGATAGAGTAGGCAGGCTATTGGTTCTGTGGTCAGAGATGCCCAGGTTCATCACTTGTCACCTGTAAGACTACAGGAAAGTCACTTCACTTCTTTGAGTTTCAGTTTTTTCATCTGCAAAAAATAGATTGCTATCTTTAGAGGTTTTGGGTTAGGATTAAAGATTCCACATGAGGAACATCTAATCCAGCCTGAGCAATGATGAGTCCTCAATAATGGATGGATCTTATTATTGCAGTGGAAATAAGGGGACTGTGAATCACATTTGGAGATGACTTTTGTCATTTAGGCGTACACAATATCCAAATCTTAGTATTTGGTAGGAACCCTGAGAGAGTGGAGGAAGGTCCACCTTCCATTATGGGGGCCCAAGGAGGACAGTCCTGTCAGAGAGAGAGATTGGTCACCGGGTGGAACTTGGCCAATCAGAGCTTCCACCTGGGGCACTGAATCTGGAAGTGACATGGCGTTGCCCCTTCTCTGCCCGCATTCTGCCAGAAGATCCAGGTACACAGGCTCCCTTGGTTCCTACATGAGATCTCACCCTGATATCTCTGGGAGCTCACTGATATTCTCCAACAAACTCTTTTCTGTTTGTTTGTTTAAGGTAAACACACTTGATTCCTGCTATTTCTGACTAGTAAGACTCAGTATAGATGCCATTCTAATAGAAACAGACCAGTCCTTTCCAATCTAGTCATTGTTTGTACACTGGTCACTTACTTTGTGCTATACCACTTCCTCAATTAGAATCATGGCTCAATTTTCCATGTTCAGGGACAGAGCATTGATCTATAAAAGTGGGAAACTGTAGATAAATCACAAGGTAGACTTTAGTTCACAAGATTAAGCAATTATGTACACAAATATAAGCTGGGGGCCATCTCTGTCTCCTCTGAGTTTAAGGCCCTGAGCTAAATGTCAGCAAGAGTCAGAAAGCAGAAACCTAGAAAGTCCAGTCTCACTAAATAAGAGCCAATGACAAAGGAGGTGATCATCCAGTGTCGGCATGACTTTGTGCTAAGTAGCCAGTGATTTTCCAATGTTTTTAAGTTGGAGGAAAATATATGACAGATGTGTTGGCTCTAGGAACAATAAAAACAGCTTCTTAAATCACCAAGAAGTGGGGGAAGAAGGTAATACAATACAGGATAAATCAGGAGGGAGTCGGCAGGACTGTCTGTTACAGTTGAGGGTAGTGAGGGAATGATGTGTTCAGTAGCAGTAAACAAGCCCGGGGTGAGGAGGTCTTGGGCCACAACTATCAACCAACATAGAAAAACTGCCCTGATCCCCACCCTGGAGACATATGATCTACAACTTGAGGAACACAAAAAGGATAAAATACTAACAGAAACTCAAATGGGGCAATAACAAAACACAGTTGTCTTTGTGCATTTTATCAAGCGAAAGGATGGGGGTAATGAATCAGGAGCCTGTCCCAAGTTCCACTAAGGCAGTGGTTCTTGACATTCACCATACTGCAGACTCAACCAAGGTTCTTATTAAAAAATGCAGAGCCCTAGTCCTCTCAGCCAAGAGGCACCACTGTAGTGCATTTTGCTTAGAGACTGAGAATCTATACTTTTAACAAGTTAGAAGGTGGTTCTAATGCAGGTAGCATTACTCACGACATTGCACAAAAGTCCAGTAAGGATTTTTAGTTTCAGTGGGTATACACCAGTCACACTGTTCTAGGATATGTTCAAACTGACCCCACAGCATTATAAACAATCAGGGTGACTTGAACTCACTTATGAAAATTCTCATTTTCACTGTAGAAGTGTTATTTGGTGATATGTATAAGCAAGTGACAATAATAATGACCATGATGTATTGAATCTTCACAGTGGGCCAGAAATTGCTAAATTCTTTAAATGTGATTAAAAACTTTACTCTTAGGCCAGGCACGGTGCCTCATACCTGCAATCACAGCACTTTAGGAGGCATGAGCTCAGGAGTTTGAGACCAACCTGGGCAAAATAGTGAGACCTCGTCTCTACAAAAATTTTTTTAAAAAATTAGCTGACTGTGGTGGCATGTAGTTGGGACATGCCAACTACTCAGAAGGCTGAGGCAGAAGGATCATCTGAGCCCAGGAGTTTGAGGCTGAAGTGAGCAGTGTTCATGCCACTGCACTCCTCCAGCCTAGACAACAGAATGAGACCCAGATTCAAAAAAAGAAAGAAAGAAAGAAAGAAAGAAAGAAAGAAAGAAAGAAAGAAAGAAAGAAAGAAAGAAAGAAAGAAAGAAAGGTAAAAAAAGTTTACTCTTCAAAGCAGCTTTATGAGGTTTGTTTTATTATAATTATTATCCCTGTTTCACAGATTAAAAAACTAATAAACAAAGAGATTGAGAATTTTGGACATAACATACTATAATGGTTAATTTCATGTGTCAATTTGATTGGGCCATGGGGTACCCAGACATTTGGTCAAACATTCTGAGTGTGTCTGTGAGAATATTTCAGGACGAGATTAACATTTAAATCAGTAGACTGAGTAAAGCAGATTGCTCTCCCTGATGTGGGTTGGTCTCATCCAATCAATTGAAGATTTGATGAGAACAGAAAGACTGAGTAAAAAGGAACTTTAATTGCTTGGTTGCTTGAGCTAGGACATCCCTGTTCTACTGCCCTTGGAATGAAACTCACAAGGCTGTCTTGGTTCTCAGTGTTTCGGTCTCAGACTAAACCTAATGCCATGAACTCTCCTGAGTGTCCACCTTGCTGACTTGAGACTTCCAGACTCCAGAACTGTGAGAAAACACATTTTGTTGTTTAAGTCACTGAATCTATGGGATCATCCTATGGCAGTTCAAGCAGCAGACTAATGCAAGGTTTAGTATTGAGAAGTGGACTGATATTGCAAAACAAAATACTTAAATATGTGGATGTAACTGGATGGTAGATAAAATTTGGAAAAGTTTTGCGATGTATGCTAGAAATGTGAACATCTAAGGAGATTCTGGTGAGGTGTCAGATGGAAATGAGGAACATGTTATCGGAAGATATTGCAAGTGATTGAAGGAAAAGTTATCTTTGTTATAAAGTGGCAAAGAACTTTGCTGAATTGTGTTCTAGTGTTTTGTGGAAAGTAGAACCTGTGAGCAATGAAACTGGATATTTAGTTGGGAAGATTTCTAAACAAAGTGTTGAAGGATTAGCTTGGTTTCTCCTGACTGCGTATTGTAAAATATGAAAAGCGAGAGAGAGAGAGAGAGAGAGAGAAATTGAAGAAGGAATCACTAAACAAGAAAGAATCAGAACTTTTAAGATTTGAAAACTTCTCAGCCCATCCATATTTCAAAAAGAAAAACTTGTTCTGAAGAGAATACCAAGAGTATAGATGATCAACCATTTAATAAGAGATCACGATGCAGTTCATGAACTTAATTAGCCTTCCCAAAGGAAGCAAGGAATAGACATGGGATTATATCAGCAATGACACTGTCAGTTGGGACTAAATGGATCAGAGAAGGCAGGACGGAATGAAGGAAGGCTATCAGACTTCTTGGATTTTATGAGACTGTGGAGCTATTTGGCTTCACACATATGCTATTTTTCAAGAAAAGGGAGGAGGGACCCCAGAGGCAATTCAGACATTATCAGGGCTGCCAATCCTATCACTGATATAGAGTGCCTAGGCCAGAGGGGAAGGCTGCATCCACTGGCGTTTCAGATGGCTGGATCATAACCCAACAGAGCCATGTGTAGACAGAACTGCCACAGAGATCCAAAGGAATGGGGTTGCCTTGCTGACCCATGAGGGAGATGCTGCCATCTCAGTGAACCTGAAACGTAGAACAGCAAAACCAAGAAGATTATTCTTGAGTCTTGGGACCTAGTGGAATTTGCCTTTCTAGGTTTTACACTTGCTTATGACCAATCACCCATTTCTTCCTTCCAATATCTCTCTTTTGGAAAAAGAATGTCTATCCTATTCCTGTCCTGTTTTTGTATTTTAGAAGCATATCACTTGTCTGGTGTCATAGATTCACAGGTGAGGAGGACTTTTCCTCAGGATGAATTGTACCTTGAATGTCACTCATATTTGATTTACATTCTGCCAGGCTGAGACTTTTGACTTTAGACTTTAGAGATGATACTGCAAGTGAGTGAAAACTTTTGGGGCTGTTGAGGTGGATAAAAGTATTTTGCATGCAATAAGGACATAAATTTGGGGGCCCAGGGGTAGAATACTATAGACTGAATATTAGTGTCCTTCCAAAAGTTATGTACTAAAGCCCTAACCCCTAATTTGATAGTCTTTAGAGTCTTTATGGATAGGGTCTTTGAGAGGGAATTAGGGTTACATGAGGCAATGAGAGTGGGGACCTCAAGAGCGGAGATGCAAGAGATTAGTCCCCTGAAAAGAAGAGATATGAGAGGGGGAGAGAGAGAGAGAGAACTGTTTCTCCAAACCACTCCCTGCCATGTAGGGACACAACAAATTGGTAGGCCATCTGAAAGCCAGAAGACAGCCCTCACTGGGGGATAGAGTTGACCAGGACTTTGCTTTTGAACTCCTCAGTCTCCGGAACTTGAGAAGACGATTGTCTGTTGTCTGTGCCATCCAGTCTGTGGTATTGTAGTATGGCAGCCTGAGCAGACTAAGTCACATATGGAGGAAGTGATAGCATTGGGATTTGAAACCAGAAGTCTGACTTGAGGATTTTTCACTTGATCAATTACAATTACACCACACTGTCAATAATCCTTCCCCTCCCTCCCCCCAAAAATATTTCCAGAGAGAAAATTTTGTGTCCTCTCTTAAGGTATGTTTTAGTCTTCAAAATTTCCATTACACCAATGGATAAGGAAAAATGTGACTTGACCTGCAGGTTCCAGGTGTTTGGATTTATTCTTCTTCTTAAAATATCTCTGAGTAGTGGGATAGAAATTATCCAAGTCTGCCCTCATGAAGCTGCGTAGACAGGCCACAAAGGAAAAGAGCAACTGAATCTCTCATTTCTATATGACTTGACCATGTCACCAACACCTGTGTCAAAATGAAGTTTCGCCAGATGCAGTCAGGCCCCTGTAGGGGCTGCTCAGCCCCAGTGTCTCCAGAAGGACTCACTGATGACGCACACTCCAGTCAGCTCATCAGACCACCGTGCTGTGGCCTTCTGTGGTCTAGTAAGAACTGGAGCACTTAAAGAAAACATGAATATATATTTAGTACCTACATAAAGGTAAAACATTTTGCAACAGCATTTCTGGTCTTTAGATTAACACATAAAATATGTCAGGTTCACAGGTATTTTCCAGTAAGATTTGAGTCTTGATAGCGGGCAGAGTGACAGGAATCCCACTTCTTTCATAAGAGTGGCAAAAGGGCCCCAAGGATGTTTGCGCATGGATATCTTGGATCTTGGAAAGTGGAAAATGCTGATGGGGAAAACAAGTCAAGGAAAGTCCCCTCACAAATATGGTGTTCACGACCTTGTGGGGGCAAAAGCATAAAGCCATTGTGGAAAAAACATGGGGTGTAGGGAACTAGGAATGTATGGAGTGGATCAACTTTGCAACTACCCCAATCATGGAGGTTCATTATGGGACTAAATAAAGCAAATAAGGCAGATTACAGCAACTAGAGCTGTCAGCCAAAGTGATCTTCATAAATGCAAAACCAGATCACGTCATCGTCCTGCTTAAAGCCTTTCAATGCCTTCCACTGCATGAAGAATTCAGTCGTAAAGCCTCAGTGTGCCCTGTGTGATCTATGCTGTGTTGTGCGCATTTCAATAATCCCATCTCATGCCTCCCTCCTTCTCCAACTTCCTCTCCTCTGCACCAGTCCCTGCTTAGTTCCTGGAGCCTGCCTGTCCTTTTCTGCCTGGTGGCCTTGATGTATGCTCTTTTTGTTTTTCAGATTGGACCACTCATCCTCTTGACCTTGGCTTAGCCTTATCCCTTTGGTCTCACCACAAATGCCCCATTCCAAGTTTCGTTCTCAGCTTCACTGTTATTTTCTTTTTCAGCACCGTGGTAATAAATTTCTTAGCACTCATACATTATGAAATTACAATGTCTGCTGACATGTTTTTGCCTGTCTTCTACTTAGACTGTGAAGCCCATGAGCACACAGACTACATCTGGTGTGATGTCCTGTCATGGAGTTCCCTCAATATTCCTAGCACCTTACACGTGCTTGGCACTTGGCATTCGATAAGTATTTGAAGCATGAATGAATTGAAAGTCCCCCTGGCAAGAGTTGAGCTCTCCATGCTGGTACATTGTGGCTGCCTGACACAAGAGTAAAAGATGCCCAGAGAACAAGCACTGTCTGACTTGCTGTGAGAGCTGACTCTTCTGTGACATCTCAGTCAAAGGCAAAGAAAAAGAAGAAAGGCATTGCCATCCTCAAGAACGTGTCTGCGTGCTGGGTGAAGGGGTACAAGGGGGACACGCGAACCAGCCTGCCCTCCACATGCTAGCTGCGTACCCTGGTGCATACTGCCTTATACATAGAGTTCTCTGGTTAGTCTGCCAAGAGCAGGGAGCTTTTGGAATTTGACACAAAGACACAGTAGGGGCTATCTAGGACCCTGTCAATCACTCAAGGGAGTTACAGACCAGAGAGGCAATGATGACCAGGAAAAACTGAAGTCTCAGCTCCAAGATGACTGAGACATAAGGGCCAAGGGGCAGGCCCACCAGACCACAGAGGGAGGCTTTGGATCACAAAAAGATGTCAGCCAGACCCAGCACTAGAGCCTTCAGGCAAGAGCAGGAAGTGGCGGCATTTAGATAAAATCTGCCTAGGTAGGGATTTACTGGTTACTTTAACACAGTTTGGCTGTAATAATTTAGAGGGCAAAGCAAACACCAGGAGAAACAGAGAAACAAGACAAAGAACAACCTTGTCCTATTTATGTATCCTCTAATTACCTCTGAAAGATGTTTATCAATAACAACACCCAAGAGAGAGAGATTTCCATTTCCAGTAGAGCAGTTAACTGTAATTTGGGTTTACCCCTTCGCTGTAATCCCATGCAACTTGTCACCAAAGAATACCTTGAAAAATATTTCTTCATATTCCTTTTCCTGTGGAATACAGATAGGCTCTGGTAAAAATGAGATAGCACAGGCGCGTCACTGTGTGAATACTCAAAAGACACATGACAGACTTTAAATAATCCACCCCCAAGAGAAAACGGAGAGGATGAAGAAATTGAAAATGACATTGCCATTCATTTCAGTAGTCGAGGCTCTGTCCTGTCCCTTCAACCTTGTTGCCAACATACTCTGGAAGTCAGATCAGCAGCTCCCTTTTGCAGATGGCCTATTGCATTTGCTATTATTATTGACACTGCAACCTGTTCCCTTTTCTCTCCCTCCCAGCGGCAGCCAGAGTATCAGCCAAATGGCCTTGAATGAGGAAACCCATTCAAGGCCATTTGTTTGCGGTTGTGTGTGTGTTCAGGCCTCTACCTCACACTCACTCCATCCTGACAAGTGCAGAAGGTGAAAACATTGCTAGACAGTCTGTTTTCTGAGAGGGATCAGCCTGTTGCTGAAAGATTTATTGTCATGGAACTGTGGGGTAGGGGAAGGCCTTTACTTGAACCAGAATTGGTCATTCAGAGTTCATTCTGTAACCTGATCATTTATTTATATATTAAGCACCTTCTACCAAGGAGAAGACGGTGCTTGTGGGACCATTACTTCATTGAAAGTAGTGTGGTCAAGTAACTATCTCATTGGACAGACTGTTTCAGACTTTAGTGTGCAGCTTATTTGCAGGTTGCTTTAACCCTTTGGGGTCTGCGTGACCTCCAGCGAGAAGGGAGAAATCAGGTTTTGCCTTCATCTATTCACATACACTACAAATGGGACCGTTAAACACAGCCCCTAGTTCCAGGAGACATATTCCATCCCCCACCCACAACAACTCATGAAAGAGAACATGACTGGAAGAGACAGAAAGGCTGGAAAAAATTAAAGGATGTGTTGCAGAAAAGAAGCTTCTTCAAGCAAATTTTTTTTTGGAAGAAGTTGATTTTTTTTGCACTTTTATTTTTGTTATAAAGATGTGGGGTACAATTCAGGGTTAGGTATACAAACATTGATTATGCAGTTACCCTTGTTGATGAGATATGTCCCTCCCTCCCCTAGCAGTTTCCCTCAACTGCCACTCCCACTCTCCCTCCTCTGACAGTTTCCCACAACTGCCAATCCCTTTCTTATAGTATTATGATATTTGTTCAAGGTCTGCTTATGGGTGAGAACATATGGTACTCTGTTCTTTGTTTCTGTGATAGATCACCGAGTCCCATGTAAATATTAATGACTATGTTCATGGGATCAGTTTCAGCAATGTGAAATCTATCAATGACTAGGAAATTTGGTCACAGACAGGCACTGTTCTGAGATAAAAATCATAACAACACCTTCTATTTACATAAGGCTTTGGGACCATCAGAATGTGCTTATTCCATTTTCTCACTTAATTCCATGGATATTTTCATTTTTCCTCGAAAGATGAAGCAATGGTAGTTTAAGGAATGATTTGCCTAAGTCATAGCCTAGAGCCAGGATACCACCCACATCTTTGGATGCTCAGAACAGAATTCTGTTCTCCAAGTTCTCTAAAACTATATCTAGAGGCTCTTGAGGGCAGCAGGAGGGGACATTTTGAGAATCTGCCTCCTATCAACTCATACTCCCACCAAAAGTTGGTAGATCCATCTTGAGAATCCCTGATTCACAATGTCTCACCTTCTCTAAAAATCACCACCCATAAATTGGGTGGCCACCAACTCCATGTGTGAATCATCCAACCCTGGCCCTCAGCTCACAGGACCTCTAGTCATGATTGATCCACAGAGTATCAGAGGGATATCTGATCTTGGTTTGTCCATCCAGATTGGAACTATGTGACACAGATTTGGTCTCCATGGAGCTTAGTTAAGTCAGAATTGTAAAAGTAATAACTCTAATCTTTTGTTGCTGAACTCACAGAAGCTACTCTTATTTCCCTGTCTTGTTTGGGATTCTCCAAATCTTCCTCTTCTTACTTAGGGTAGTGTAGACAATACTGCAGTATGCATGTTCACTCCTCATGAATCCTGAACCCAGTTCTTCTTGCTTTTTTCTCTCCCTTACATCTTGGGGGTGATTCAGTGTAGCTCTGGCAAGAAGATATAGGTAGAACTCCCCGGGCTGGATTATAGGCTCCAAAATAAAAAGGCAGAGACATACCCTTCCCATTTGTTGCTGACTGGAAAGCAGATGTTATGCCTGGAAGGGAAGCAGCCATCTGGAAAACTTTTTTTTTAAGGCCACAGAACTGAAAGATCATTGCATCAAGGGATCAACCTTAGACAGCCTACCTCTAGACTTTGTAACATCTGTAGAAAAGAAACTACAATCATCAGCTTAAGGGCCTGTGAGTTGGGTATTCTGATATTTGCAAACAGAAAAGGTGACTTCTAGTGCTTAAATTGAATTGAATATTGCACTCCTTTTGAACATAATGAAACTCACTTAAATAATTTAAACTTCTCACCTGTGACATGTAAGTCATTCACATATAGAGATCTGAGGAAACACACTGTGCATATGAGATGCCCACTTCCAAATCTTCCTGCCCTTATAGTGTAGAACTGGATGAAGGTATCCTGGTTAGGCTACTTTGGATTATCAGAAAGGAAATGTATTTAAAAACCTTGGGTAACGAAGGTTATTGGAAAGATAGAAGAAATGTGGAGTGATTTCTAAAATTGATCAGACACTACAGTCACTTCAAATTATATTTGTTACCATTCATTCATTCACTCATTCACTCTGTATGCAACAAAAGTTTATTGACCAGCTACTATGGCAGGTGCATGGACATAGTCAATAACATTTACTCACTCTCAGAGAGCTTAAATATAGATCTCAGGGCACATAATTCAGCAAATACCTACTAGGTAGTTGGGAACTTCATATATTTTAAAGCCAAAAAAAAAAGGATCAGTAAAGCTAAAAACAAAATACTGAGAATTCATAGCCTACTTTCCTTTATTCTCCTAGCACTTTTGCTTTCCCAAGAAGAGATCTGAGAGGATTAGTTTGGGTCCACCCAGTCCAGGTGAAATTCAATTCCTGGGAACATCTGACATGTCATCTCACAGGTGATTAGACTCCCTCCTGCCTAGTCATAGGTAACTATCTCTGGAGTGTGCACATGACTGTGTCAGTCAGCTTGGGCTACCATCACAAAAAATAACAGACCGTGTGGTTTAAACAACAGAAATTTATTTTCTCACTGTTCTGGATTTTAGAAGTCCTAGATCAAGGTCTGGCAATCAGTCTCTGGCTAAGCCTCTTTTACCGACTTGAAGATGGTCACCATCTTGCTGTGTCTTCATATGGTGGGAAGAGGGAGCTCTGGTGTCTTGTGCTCTTTTTATAAGGGCAACAGCCATCCAATTACTTTTATCACCTCTTCAAAGGTTCTGTTTACAAATATGGTCACATTGAGAGTGGTTATAGCTTCAAATTTTGAATTTGTGGTGAGAGGAGTGTCACATTCAGTCTCCAATAATGGCTGACTCTTCCTATCTTGGTAGTTGGGTGTATGCCACCCAAAGGGTACTCTATATGAACAGTACTACAAGATCAGGGGGAAAAAATAGTGCCACTTTTCTTTGAAGATGGTTCTTTGGGTCCTTTGGACTTTTCCTTCCAGAATCCTTTGTATGGGATCACAAATAAACCATATTGAGAAGGTAGTAGCCAGTCTCCCTCTGCAAAAGACTACACCCATTTACTTCAAGGAAATACCACAGATAATCCATTAGTAACTACCTGTGAAGACCTGCTATTAGTCAACCCACAATCCACTTCAACTTACCTGCTTCCAGTGCCAGGAAATGTGTGGATATGACCATGGAGAGCCACTGTTGGGAAACCAGATACAGAAGAGATCTAGAGAAAATACAAACTACTGTCTGGAGTTATGTACTTGGGTCTCACACAAATAAATAACAAACAAAAGCTATTAAAGATGATTGCATTAGATGACTTATTGAAGTCAGGATCAGATATTTGTATTCGCACTTAACAGAAGAAGAAACTAAAAAGGAAAGAATATGCCAAAGCTATAGGGAAAGTCTAATGAAAACAGTTGCCTATGGCAAAACCCACTGGTTTCAGTCACTTCCAGGACACAGCTGCCAGAGTTTTATCCCATGGGAGACTTTGGTCCCAGGACAAACCTTCTTACTTAGTAGCTCTCTGATGGTCCAGACTTGCTTTTAACTGTGTCAGCTACTGCTCACAGTTCCTCCTCACCAATTTCCCTTTATATTAAAAACAATGCACCTGGAAAACAGAGACACTGAAACATTCAACATCAAAACTGAGTTGGCATAAGCCAAAAACCCCTAAGGAAGGATAGTAAAAAAAGTAAGAATTGCATATTTCCACATCTGTTTTCAATGAGACTTATGTCAAATAATTTTATTATTTGACAAAAGCAATTCAAAGAATTATTTTTTTCCGAATGCCTTGAGATGTCATTAAAATTCATCTATGAGCACACACACAAAACATACCACCTGTCCAGAGTGTTAGATCAAATGAGAAAACAGGGGCCTCAGTCTCGTGAGTAGGAAGAGACTTGACCTGCTGCAGAGGAGGAAAGGCAATGTTGTTTCTTAGGATTCCTCTTTCTGCCAACCTGGGGGCAAGCAATCTATTTTCAGCTTGACACCAATCAGGAAATGGCTCTGCTATAATATCCTCCTTGTTAATATGAATGAGACGTTTCTCCAGAAAAGCAGAGAGTACCAACATGGGTCTGAGGAGTCAAATGAGAAAGGCCATTCCTGGAATGAATAGCAATGGTTATTTTTACAGAACACAAGTGAGAAAGCATATCTGCAGTAGCAAGTTTCTAGGGATTTGGTAACACTTACAGAAAGACTATGGAAGCACAAACTCTTTGGTCCAGCAACTTCACTCCTTTGAAATTATCCTAGGGATATTTTTGAAATGTATAGGCAAGGATGCTCACCGTTGGGAAGTGGTCCTTCATGGATCTCTTGTGTTACTACACATCTCGCTGTATATACCAAGAATACAACATCCTTACCACTCTTTACTAGGCCATTTCCCAGGCTTGTGTTTGTAGCAAGCAACCTCTTGGAGGATGAGGTAATGTTTCTTACTGAGACAAAGAGCAGGCTTGCCTACTGTTGACATGGCAAAAGAAGGTTCCTTCAGCACAGTATTCCTCCATGGCAGTGAAAACCCACTGTGTGCAAACATCGATCTGGGCCCATAGAATCATCCCTGTGAGTTTTGGAGATGAGAGGAACAAAAGCACTTGCTGACATTCTTGCTGACTTTGTCTGTAGCTTAGGAGTCTTGTGTCTTCAGCTAACATCCTTGAAATGGTAGCAGGTTTACTTTTTAGCTGGCAAGGATAGGAAAATTAAATCCCAAACCTGACACGTATGATAAGATTGCTTTGTAAAAATAAGGAAAATAACTGTCTTCTAAAGAGAAATTGGTTAATTAATTATGGTACATACATGCACAGAATTCATTTAAAATGACTTCAGAATGTATATTTATTGATATGGAAATAAAATTGTGTATTTTTGAGTGACAAAAACAGGTAAAATGTGCATAGAGTGACCACTTTAATATAAAAATATAGACATTCGATAGGTATATATGCATACAATTTCTGGGTGGTTCTATGCCCAAAAATTGTTACCTGGAGCTTTCTGTGGGTGGTAGACCTAGAAATAAATTTTATTTACTCATTTTCTCATGTGCACAATCTTCTTTTTCCTACTGTAAACATAAATTACTTATGTAACAAAATAATGACATTAATTGAAAAAGAACTGCTAGAAAAACAAGTGACAAACTCCTTGTACAGTAAATCCCCTACATATGAACCGCCAAGTTACAAACTTTCAAAGATATGAACTTGAGTTCACATGTCCAATCATGTAAGTTAGTTCATATGTTTGATGTACATTGCCACGTGTGTGCATCCTCTACAAGCGGTTGTGCTCTTGTGTACTATATAAAGTACTGTATCTTTATTTCAAACCCAGGATGTCTGGAAGCAAGTATAAAAGTGGTGGTAAGATAGGTGGTACAGTACTATATAGGTGATTTTGTTAGTTGGGTACTATGCTTATTTTGTTAGACTTACAAACAAATTGGACTTACGAACGCGCCTGGACTTACGAACACGCCCTCAGAACAGAACTCATTCATATGTAGGAGACTTACTGTACTTGAAACAAACTGTGAACAACTGCTATGAAAATGCAGAAGGAACTGTAAGTAGAAGTGAGATTCCTCGAGCTCTTTATAGGACACAGCTCTTCATGCAGTGCAGATGACCACCCACCAACCCTGAAAGAAAAGAAAGAATGGAAATGCCCATAGTAAGCATGATCCTCTTAGAACAACTGAAGACTAGTCTCGGAATCTACTTTTTAGAATCTGAGTTGCAAAATATGCCTAGTGTTTTAATTAATATTAAAGCAATCTCTCACCCAATCTCTGTGGGTTATACAGTGCTATAATTTACCCATAACCCTGAAAGTCTGCCCTCAATCTCATCCACTCACCTTCACACTAACCCCTTTAAAATCTCTTGTGCTTCTTCCTTCCAGTTCATTTCACTGATCTGGCCTGAATCTAGGTTCTCCTCATCATGTTCCTGGATATTGCAGTATCTTTGAATTGGTCTCTCCATCTCTATTTTATACTCCTTTAGCCCAGTTGCCACATAATGTTTTAAAAATGTAAATCAAAGTGTCACTCCTTTGCTTAAAATGATTCCATGCTTCCTGAACCCTACAAAATGGCCCAACCTGCAAGGTCCACCTGCTGGGCTCAAGAAACGTGCTTGTTGCCCCGAAGGGGCTTCTCTCCAGACTCATTTCTTTTGATTGTTTGCCTCTTATGGAATGTTCCAACCCTCACTGTCAGGCAAATGTCAGGCAGATTGAACTCCTCTAGGAAGGGTTTCATAACTGCCTCCCAAGTTGAAATCTCTCCTTCGAGTCTCAACTATATCATATTCGTGGTCATCAAAACACTCATGGCCCTTGGTTTTGTTTGTTTCATATCTGTCTTCTACTTGATTGTAAACACATGAGGGTAGGAACATATCTTATATGTATTTACATTATCAACATCTAGCCCTATACTTTGGCACAAAAGAGGCAATTTATGCATGAATGAAAAATATAGTTAAAACCACAGAGTCTGAATTCAAATGTATTCAACAAATCTTGATTCTGAAAAGTTCCTAGTTGAGAGCCCCTTCATGATAGACTCTCAATGTTTTGGAATCAATATTTTGCTGCCCCCAAGAAATAAATTGGATAATTCCTACCTGCAAAGAATGTTGCCTGGGAAACAGCCTCCTTCTCCTGCCACCTTGGGAATATCAACATCACTGAGACCAAAGCCAACAGGAAAAACTAACACTATAACAGGATAACATGCTTTATGAGATTATCTTGCAAAACTCAGTATTCTAAGAGATACTTTTCTATGATTTTCTAAGCCTTTTCTATGATTTATTCAAAAAACATTCAAGGACAGAAATAAATGTTAACTCAAGTGAACCAAAGCAGATGTAGAAAACAAACAGAAGCTTTAATTGGACATCAAGACTGACCTGATGGGGTGTGGGCCTTAAACTGGACATCAGGTTTCCATCTTCATTTAAGACACATCATTTGGGATAGGCTGCTAAAATATGGACCACGTGTAAGTTTGAAATATTCTGTATTCTTCAATGTGATCTTTTATCATAAGCAAGGTGTAACAGTGGCTCCAGAAAGGGTTTGAAATGTCAAGACAGAACAGATGACAAGAGAAGATTTGATAAGCCATTTCTTTTGTTTGTTTGTTTATGAGTCAGAGTCTCACTCTGTCACTCAGGCTGGAGTGCAGTGGCACGCTCCTGCCCACTGCAGCCTCGACCTGCTGGGCTCTAGCAATCCTTCTGCCTCAGCCTTCCAAGTAGCTGGAACCACAGGTGCACACTACCACACTCGGCTAATTTTATTTATTTACTTGTTTGTTTGTTTGTTTATTGTAGAGATGAGGTCTCGCTAAGTTGCCAAGGCTGGTCTCGAAACCGCAGGCTCAGGCAATCCACTCACCTTGGCCTCCCAAAGTGCTGGGATTACAGGCTGAGCCACCGAGCCCGGCCTGATAAGCCATTTCTAACAGGAGGATTTTTGCCAAGAAAGTTTCTTGAACAACAAAAACCAGTAATGGAGTTTACAGAGCTATCTTAAGTCAGGATCAGGACAAACATGTTTGTCACTACAGGTTCTTTCTCTTTGTGACACCCATGGTACCCTGAGCTGACCTCACAGGGCCAGCTAGAACAGAAGCCAGAATGAATGTACAACCAAGGAGCTGCTGAATGGGACCTAAGTCTCTGGGCTACTCAATGTTCACATGGCCATCAACGGGGCACTCATGCCACAGGGGCTCATAAGGTGGGACTTTCCTCTCTCTTACGTCTATTGGGACTGAGTGGTACACGCAGAGGAATAGTCAGCCATATCCTGAAGTAGGTCTATTATAGCCCTCCACTAATGAGCTTGTTGCTGGGGGCTTTGCTTCAGAGAACTCTTCTGTGTCCTGCCTTTGTTACTCCATCTTGACTTACTAAACATCATCACCACGTTCTTTTTCTACCCATAACCAGCCAGGCCTTTTTGACCTATGATCAACTGTACGTCTTTTCCCATAGATCACAGAGAATTTTGCTCTGTTTTTTAATGTCTTTCCTAACATCAGGAGCTGACCCACACCTCAGAGATGACTGCATCACAGGTTGAACAATAATAATGTGTGGACACCACACTGCATCCATTTTTTAAGCAAGGTTAAGGGTTAGGGTTAGGTAGTATAATCAACCAGTCATGATTAATTGTGTCCACACCAGATTTAATTTAGCCCTGACATTTAGACAACTTGAAGCAGTTCTCCTCTCAGCTGACTCCAGCAAATGTGATTTTATTGCTCAATTTACTGTTATGGGCACTTGAAGAGATGGTTCAGTTTGTAATCTAGTCCGTGGGTGTTATAAGTTATTTGTTGTAAAAAGATTTGCTTCATAAATATCTCAAATGTATCTAGATTGCCTCATCCTATTTTATTATGTTCTAGTTTTATATAAACATGTAAATAAGACTCAAAGTTGTGTAAAAAAAAGAGAAATTTGTTCCAACCCTCATCAGGCCCATTGTTCATAGAATGAGTGTGTTTTTCATTTAGAAATTTTCTTAGGTTCATGAAAGAAGAAAAGAAAAATGGGTGGGCTACATATAAATTTGTTAAATAGCATCTATTTTAAAAATTATACTCCACAGATCAGATGTATGCATCACATTTAGTTTTTTCTATATCTATTGATTTCGGTCTTAGCCTTTATGTTAAGGAGGAAACAATAGGAGTGGGATTTGTGGTTATTGCATGTATCTCTATGTGAGAAATCATTGTGTTTTATTTCCAGAAATTCCCATAATTTGGGAAAGGACATTCAAAGTTACATAGCCAGAATTCATACAAATACTTTTTCAACTACATTTTGATTAAGGATGAGGGTGTGTGAGATTGGGAAGCAGGAAGGAGGTTATTTTATTTTAATTGCTTGGGTGTGGAAGGATCTGGTTATCAGTTTCCTATGAAATGTGCTCTATTCTGAGGGATTCAGTGCTTGTCTTAGTAATTAAATGGAGAGTCTGTGATGCTCTCATTACTTACACATGAACCTGACGACTTGTAATAACACTTCATGATCCAATCTCAACTTGCTCTTTTCCAACTCTGACAAGGATAACATCCCTGGCTCTGGGAATCTAACAGCACCTTTTCCATGCTTGTAAGATTGTGCTCTGGTCTGTGCAGAAAGGCTATTGGGTAGCACATGACTCTAGTAATGGGAGAGAGGGAACAGAGAGAGTTCATTCTCACCCATTTGGGTAACAAAACATATAGTCTGAGTAACACATAAGTTGTGCTTTATAGACAGAGTTCAGAGAAAAATGAGCTTAGAAATTTCCAGGGTACCCTGTGCATCAAATTTTCCAAAAAATGTAGGAAGGGAAGAAAAATGAGGTTTGAGGGATCTACGAGCTCGTCTTTCTGGATAATGGGCAAGGAGCGAAGTGATACATTCTTGACTTGGTTGAAGCACCCTCTAGAACAGTTTCACATGTTTCTCTTCTCTGTTTCTTGCAGAAGCTCTTTCAACCAAATCATGAGTCATTTTCCAAAGTGGTGCCCTATTCCTCTACGTTTAAGTCAAGATTTTTATCACCCTTGAATGAAGTCTTTTGCATCTGAAAGGGCAAAAGAGGACAATTCACTACCAGAAAGAAAATATTGCTATCATATGATCATTAATGCATGCCTAGAGGATGATGCAAAAAAGCTTCGTTTATTTGTTAGTTTTTTTTTTTTTTCATTTGTTCCATCAATGCAGAATCCCTCTCAGAAGCCCTCTCTCCTGGTCTCCCTTCTTAGTCTTTGTGTCCTGCTTTCTTCCTCCAAGAACCCTGTCTCTCAATCTGTTGATCAAATTAATTTTACCACCTGTAAAAGTGCTGTCAGATCAATAAGGTCCTGTTTGTTCTTGGACCTACTTTTAGGTTCTTCAAAATTAAAATGCACATGGTAAATCAACATTTCCTTGAAAACAAATGCCTACTTGGAGACCATTATCTCTATTCTCTTATTTTCATTTTTTGTAAGGTTTCTTAATAACAGTGTGGTGGGGAAGAAAAGAAGAGAGTAACAATGGGGAGGAAAAAGGTTGTCTTGTGGTGTTTGAAACCAGGCCATTGCAATGACTGAATCATTACCAAGTTTTTAGATTTTCAACCAACGATCTTCTTTCAGTTGTGGTATCTGCAAATTAACAGGGTGCAGCTAATATAAATAACATACTTTTTCACTTCCAATTTTAAAATGAAGGGGTTTCTCTGATAAATGCTGTATAAATTGTTTGGTTCTATATCAGTTTTTTGTTTTATTATGTTTTGTTTTCAAAACAACCTCTCCCCATGGTCTGATTTGTGTTTCAGAAGTAGAACAGCCAAATCTCTGAAACTTAAATCAACCAAAAGACAAAAGAATTTCTTTTATTTTGTTTCATTTGTTTTAGTATGAGTATATAATATTTTTAAAGAAACACCATATGCAATCCAATTAATGTGAGTTCATAGTGTTGTCATTAGAAATTGACCAATAGTGAATGCTCAAGTGAAATAATCTTTACTTTGAGCACTACCAAACATTTTCTACTTTTAAAATTATTGTTAATTTATAACTCTGCCTCTTTGTTTTCAGAATAATTGATGGGGGTAAGGTTAAAATGAATTAATGAAGAAAAAAAAATGGAGGGTGATATAGGAGACAAATACACATGCCATATGGGCTTACATCATTGCAAACATAGTTAAATTTGACTCTTAGCCTCCTGGCAGCCAAAGCAAAAAAGGGAGACATGGTCAGTTGCATAGTTATTATTATTAGATAAGGAAAAACTACTTGTTCCTCAAGGGGAGTTGATGTATTTTTCTTGTACTAATTTCTCAAGGAAATCACACTTGGTGGGGTCTCATATGGGAAATGTTGAGTGATGTCATACACAGTATACCCAACTGGAATCCTACAATCAAGGACAGAATCCCCTTTTAAGATTAAGGGCATAACATTAAAACACAATCTAGTTTAGGAAGTTTATAAGCCCAAGAAAGAAGCTTCTGTCAGTCCAGCTTGAGTGAAGGCACGAGTGGAGTGATTAACCTTCAAACAAATCTTTCGCTAAGGTTGTGTCATACATGGTATAATATTGACTTCTCAGTTGGGTGTGGGGGCCAGTGGTGTGATGAGGTAGTTAAGGGCAGAGCCATTGTCCTGGACCAGATAATCTCAACCACAGCATAGGGATCTGTCAAAACCAAGTCACAGGTGAGCAGCTTTTAGTCACTTCCTACCTCCCAACAGAGTCAGGCTCTGAGTGTGAATGCAGACACAACTTCTCACAAGAAGTTATTTCCAGAATACAAATAAAAAGTGGGTATTCACCTCCTGTGAACAGAGAAAAACATCTACTTAAGGCCCACTCAGTTGGGATCATTTCCATAGAGTCGTGTAGATTGAGATTGGAGCAGTTCTGGGGAACAGAACATCCTCACTTGGTGCCGCATACCATTGACTATTTTTCACAACGTGATCTGTGCGAAGTGATGTGACTGAGTCCCATCCAGAGGAATTCAAGTGCCTGTGACATTTGAGGCATTTACTTGGACTGTGCTTTTCTGAACACCTCTCCAGAGGGATCTCAGAGTCAAGTCTCTTACTGATTAGCATGGTTAATTTGACATCCCAACAAAGATTGGGTATATTTCTGTTTTTAGGATGCAAATAGGATGTTTAAAATTAAGTTTAACTTTTATCAAGTTCCTTTCTGTTTTCCTTATTCACTCTTTGACCTAAATGGGGTTTTCTTTCTACCAAGAGCTAGATAGGCAAGATCCAAGTTTATTCCAACATAGCAAGACAAATATTTCAATATATGAGTGGTTTGTTGATAGGATATGAATAGAGAAGTTTTTCTTGAGAGAGGGATAATAAGACACTTTAGTATCTTCACAAGAAATACTGTGTAGAATATGAAAACTTTTCTAAAATGCCTAAATATCACTTGTTCAATTTGGCATTCAATGGACTGGGAAATATCTGCTCAAGAGTTAATGTGAAGGAAAAGCAATTGCTTTCAACAAGTACAGGATATCCCTCCTGATGATGGTCCTAAGTCAGCTGGATGAGTAAGTCAGCTTCGCACAAATGCAGTCAAACTTGCATTTGACATCTTTTCAAGTGTTCAAACATGGAACAGCATATGACATTGCTGTGTTTGATTTCTCCTATTTTTGACTTCTATCTTGATGAAGTTATTTCTAGATTATCTAGATGCATAAGCCCTGCTAGACAGAATAAAGAAAACAAGTACACACAGAGTATTGTATATAGCCAAAATGAGAATATTGATATATGTAAGTAATATTTCCCCATATTTATCCCATAGGATGCCTTTTAACATTATTAAATTTTGTGTGCAAATAAATTTGGAAAGGAGTATTCCATTTAACATAACACAGTTCTCTTAAGAGAAACACAAAAACATTCCTCTCAGGACAGATTGGCTCCAGAAAAGGGATGAAAGTATATCCTGCTGTTCAGGTTACAGAGACAATTATTTTCATTCCTAAAAGCAAGGAATAAGTAAATGTTTAAAAACTATCTAATTGGAATCTAATATTTAAGTAAACAATGAATTACTTCCATTGAGAAGACTAAAAACTGGAGAAAGTAAAACTCAATGAAGAACATCTATCTCTGTCTTATTAGGAAGCTGAATTGGGACAGGACACGTTCTTGTTCAGTGGACCTAGGAACTTGGTGACACTTGGGCAGCCCACTATATATTGACATTTGACAAAAATATCTCTTACTTCTAGGTATAAAAAAATATTGAAAAAGATAAGCATACATGTGGGAATAATTCAAATAATTAATAATTAAGTAAATTTTGAAAAGGTTTAACTGCAAGAAAGAACTTGTGAAAGCACAGGGCTGAGGCAGCATAATAACCTTCCTTTGTGTGGAATTCCCAGAAATGGGGCAGTTGATATTTAAAATATAATCTTTTTGGTTTGGCCAGCTTCTTCTTGGCCATTATTATAAGGAAAGGAAACTGGAAATAAATTCATCTCCAGATAATCATCCTGGATACCTGCCTAAAAGAGTGGTACATAGATTTGAAAATAAACAAGCTGGGCAGATTAGAGTAGAAAAGTTTCCAGGACTTCTATCTAACAAGAACATTGAACTCAGCTGTGTTCCTTATCAAACGTCACCTTGGAGCCATTGTGTGATCAGCCCAGGAAGAGCCTAATCACCCACCCTTTTCCCATTGAATTGCATAGTATTTTCATGACAGTTGGATTTTTCAGCCTAAAATTTCTCACTTGTAATGCAAGTATGTTGGCTTCCCAGGCAAAACTCACTATTTTTTCTGAGTAGTTGTCCTGTGTGTGTGTGTTTTGTCTTTGAAAGAATCCATATAGTAGTGACTGGGAGTTCTTGCTGAGCAAAGTCTATTGAGCTGGATAAGATATCACTTGGCCTGAAAGATCTAGAGATACCAAATGCCCACTTGAGGCAAAGTGGACAGCAAGCACTGTACCTTCCTTCCATCTTAGGCTTTGATTGTATATGAAGCAAATTCAGAAGAGCTTGGATTTTCTAAGTCCACCTCTAACTCTTCAGCAATAAAAGGTGTGAGATGAAGTCCATCCTAACAAAAGCCAAGGCTAGAGAGGGAAATGATTGAAAACAAAGGAGTAGAACAAGAAACAGATGACAGAGTTCTGGAGGTGTGGGATGTCACAAAAGACTCCTTTACTCACTCACTAACTCAATTTTTCATCACACTCTCTCCTCTTCCTAGGAAGGTAGGGTGGGGTGGCTTGCATAATCCCATCTGTCTCCAGAGCCTTTCTGTAAAGATTGTTCGTATATGCTCATGTAGTTAAACCTTCTAAGGAGAGTTACATTGAATTTGGTAAACATTATTCCAGTTTTAAACCATTCAAGATTCTTCAAGGATTTCTAGATATTTTTAATCTATTATATAATTTACAGTGACCTGATATCAGTGGTATGTGAGGGTTGGGGGTTATGGAGGATTCATGCCCAGTTACCATGATGTGTTGTTTTCTAATACTGTGTGTGTGTGTTTATGTGTGTGTACAGTATTTTGTGGCTTTCTTAAGAGACAAGTCCAATCTTTTAAGAATAAACATTCAACCTCAAAAATCCTTGTGGTAAGTTAATACTTTTTTAATGTGCCTGTCAAGGTGAGTTCTCATACCATATAGGTATATGATTGTTGTTGAACACATTTATCTGTTTGGGGACTGATGCATTAAACTTTTAGGGAGAGAAGCAATATGCTGGTATGTGAAGATATATTAAAGAAAATAAATGACATGTAATAATGAATATTTTATAAAAACAGAAAATAACTATGAGATATTTCTCTGTTTTTTACAAGATAGGCATGAGAAAGATTGGAGGAAGAACAAATTGAAAAAGATACTCCAAACTCCTCCAAGTCAATGTGTCATTTATTTTTAATGTTTTTCTTTAAAAATATATATTTCTAGTGTCACTACAATGCTTGCCTCTGAATTTCCAGCATTCTAGATATATGGGGCATTTAAAAATATTTGCAATATCTGAAATGCTTTTGCATTGTGCAGGATCTCGTCTGGTTTCAAGCATATCGTTTGGACCTGGAAGCAAAATGGAGAATATTTCTAACAGAAGTAATGGGACTCTTCTTGCAAATACTGATGTCATTTATGTACCATGACTGAGGTAAAAATAAACTTGTGAGAGAACAAAAAATTGGCAAAAACACAAGATCTATATATTGCAAGTCCCAACTTCCAAAGTAATTGCAGGGAAACAATTCTCATTGTTTCACAATTAGAAACAACTTTTGAAGCGGAGTGTGCAAATGAGGTGCTATGACCTTTTGTGGGTAGTTGTTTTTTTCACTTCACAAAGGTTCAGAATGTAATGGTCATCACTAGCAATTGGGCAATATGGCATCAAAGGTTTCTGGGGGAGTAGGGTTACTGCCAGAGTTGACACCAAATCTGTTTGTGGGTTACATTCCAATCCAAGTGGCATGAATCATGGAATGATGGAGAAAGTCACTCATTAAAATTTGCTTTCGTGATCTACCTTCCAACTACATTGGAACACAATCATGGGTGGTGATTTCCTTAAAGATAAACCATGTTGGTATTTTTATGCAAAGAAGGAATAATGCAACTATAACAAATAGAGAATTAAACTTTAGGAACTGTGTTCTGTTTGACATTCAGTCACTTGTGCAATCTTACAGGACATAAGGAGAAACTCCAAGACATCCAGGGGATTTCTTTGTAAAAGCAGACCATCTAAAGGGTATGCCTGTGTTTTGCCATACACAGAATAGAAGAGCACTATGTTTGTTTGTTTTTTCTTTTCCATGACCAACATGGCAATAGAGCCTTCACTGGCTAAAGAAGAGGCTGTCCTACTGTATCGTGGATATAATAAAATCTCAGGCATTCCTGCTGCTATTCTTTATGATCTCACTAAAGACTGCTAAATGAACTTGAATTCTGCACACAGTAAATGAAGGCCAAGGTAAAGTTATAAACTTCTTATTGAGCATTGAAGACATCTGTTAGTGCACACAAGAGGCAAAGACTGGAAATTAAGCATTTAGGAAAATATCATTCTAATAATTAGTGGACTGCTAAGGTACTTGAAAAGAGACTTTAGTTCCTACACATGACAAAGAATAAAGACTTTATTTAATTATTTTAGGAATGTCCCAAACCAACATCAAAAACAATAGCAAAAACACAGAAAAATTAATCAATTGAGGGGAAAGTAGAATCAAATTTCCAGAATTGCTGCATTATAATACTTTAAATGTTTAGTTTTCAATGCAAAATTATGATATGCAAACAAATAAAAAATTAGAAAGTATGGCCCATTATACAGAACAAAAGCAATTAATAGAACTTGTGCCTCAAGAAGTCCAGGCATTGGACTTACTAGAAAAAGATTCTAAATTTAATCATTTAAATATGCTTAATTAATGAAAGAAAACAATTTCTAAATAACAAAATCAAATTAAGATGATATTTCAACAATTAGAGAATGCCAATAGAAATTATTTAAAAGAAGCAAGTAGAAATTCTGCAGATTTGAACCGGCAAAAGGAAAACTTAGCAAACTTGAAAATAGGCTAAGATTATCTAGTCTAAAGAGCAAAAAAGAAAATTTAAAAGAGAGAAAAAAGATTAAAGAAAAGTTAATAGAATCTCAGATAGCTGTGGGACATGTGCATACCAACATTTGTATATGTGCATACCAATATATGCCTAATGGGAATCTCAGGAAATGAGAAAAAGGCAAAACATTACATAATGGGTGAAAACTTTACAAATTTGATGAAAAATATTAATCTACACATCCAGGAAGCTCAATACTAAGAATAAATTTAGAAAGACCCACACCAAGACACTTCATAATCAAACTGTCAAAAGACAAAACAAAGGGAGAACATTGAAAACAGTAAGACAGAAGAAACTCATCACATACAGGGGTCATCACATACAGGGGATTATCAATATTATTAATAACTGATTTCTCATTACAAACTATGGAGACCAGAAGACAGTAGAATAACAAAACCAAAGGAAGAAAAAGAATTGTCAACCAAGAATTCTACATCCAGCAAAATTGTTATTCAAAATAAAATTAAAGAAGAAATAAAGACATTGCCAGATAGACCAAAATCAAAAGAATATACCACTAGCAAATCTATCCTAATGACATATTAAAGAGAGTTCTTTAGAGTAAAATAAAATAATAGTAAAAAATTCACATGAAGAAATAAAGAGTATCAGTAAAGAAAAACACATAGGCAAATATTTCTAAAATGCACAAATGAATTTCTTTTGTTTATCTTTTTCATATTCAAACTAATTTAAAAGAAAATTGCAAAGAACAATAGGTATAAGTCTATGCTGGTGGGCATATGATATATACAAATTTAATTTTACAAAAATAATGACATAAAGGACAAGAAAAAACAGCATTATATAGGAGGAAAGTTTGTTGCTACTACTTAAGTTAAGTTAGTAATAATTCTAACTATATTACTATAAACTAAGATGTTAGTTATAATCCACAGGGAAACCACTAAGACAATAACTCAAAAATATGTATTGTAAAAATAAAAAAAGACAAGGGAATTAAAATGGTGTACTAGAAAATATTGAACACAAAATAAGGCAGTAATGAGAAAATAGAGGAACTTAGAAGATATAAAACATAAAAAGTAAAATGATAGCTTTAAATTGTGTCTCATCAGCAATTATAATAAATGTAAATTAAGTATACATCCCAATCAAACAGCAAAAATTTAAACAAAAAAATTCAACTGTATGTTGTTTATAAAATGATTCAGATTCAAAACAAAAATAAACTGAAAGTAAAAGGATGGAAAAAATATGTTATCAAAAATTACCAAATAAGAGCTAGAATAAACATACTAATATCAGAAAAAATAGACTTTAAGACAAAAAAAATGCTAGAGACAACGAACAAAATTTTATAATAATAAAGTGGTCAATTTATTAAGAATATGTAATAATTATAAATACATATGCAAGTAATATTAGAGTTCCAGAATACATAAAACAAGAAGTGACAGAATTGGAGGAAAAAAATAAACAATTCAACAATAATGATTGGAGATTTTAACTCGATATTTTCAATAATGATTAGAACAAGTAAACAAAATAAAAACAAGAAAGTAGAAGACTTGAAGAGCACTATAAACAACCTAACACACATCTATTTAGTTCATCCAGCAACAACAGAATACATTTTATTCTCATGTGCCCACATAAATTCTTCAAGATAGAACAAATTAGGCCATAAAAATGTCTCAAAAGTTTAAAGATTAAAATCACATGAGTTTTGGCATGCCATACAATAAAATAAAATGAGAAATCAATCACAGAAATAAATATGTTAAATTTTTAAATATGTGGAAATAAAACAATGTACTTTTAAAAAACCAATATGTGAAATTTGAAAATACTTTGAGATGAACAAAAACAAAAAGACAACATATCAAAATGTATAAGATGTAGCTAAATAAGTACTTAAAGGAAAACTTATAACTCTAAACACATTAGGAAACAAGAAAATCTCAAATAAGTAACCTAATTTTTTATCATAAAAAACTAGATAAAAAAGAAAAACTAAACCCTAAGCAAGAATGAGTAAGAGAATAATAAAGTTTAGAACCTAAACATATGAAATAGAGACTAGAAAAATAATACAGAAAGTTAAAAAAGCCAACAGTTGGTTCTTTGAAAATATTAACAAAATTAATAAATCTGTAGCCAGAATGACCAAAAATAAAAGACAGAAGACTCAAATTACTAAAATCAAGATTTAAAGAGGGACATTAGTACTGATCTTTAGAAAAAAAAAATGATTTTAAGAAACTATTGTGAACAGTTGTATGCCAATATTTCAGATTACTTAGATGAATAGATAAATTTCTAGAAGCATACAAACAACCAAAACACAGTCAAGAAGAAATAGAAAATCTGAATAGATTTACACAAAGCAAAAAAGGTTGAATTAGTAATTTTATTTTTTTTATTTTTTTTGAGTTGGAGTCTCACTCTGTCGCCCAGACTGGAGTACAGTGGCCGCTCCCGGCCACCGCAGCCTTGACCTGCTGGGCTCCGGCGATCCTTCCGCTTCAGCCTTCTGAGTAGCCGGAACTACAGGCGCGCACCACCATGCCCAGCTATTTTGATTTATTGTAGAGATGAGGTCTCATCAAGTTGCCCGGGTGGGTCTCGAACCCGTGGGCTCAAGCAATCCTCTCACCTCGCCCGGCTGATTTTTTGATTTATTGTAGAGATGAGGTCTCGCTGCCCAGGTGGGTCTTGAACCCGCGGGCTCAGGCAATCCACTCACTTCAGCCTCCCAAAGGCGCAGGATTACAGGCTGAGCCACCGAGCCTGGCTGATATAGTAATTTTTTTAAAAATCTTTCACAAAGAAAATCTTAAAGTCAAATGGCTTCAGTGGTGAACTCTACCAAACACTTAAAGAATTAATACCAATACTTTCAACCCTTTAAAAAATATATCCAGAATATACAAATAACACAACTTAAAAATAAAACTAACCTAATTTTAAAATAGGGTAAAAAAAATTGAGTAGAAAATTTTCAAAAAAAGAAATAGAAGTGACCAATAAGCCAATAAAAAATGCTCAATATATTTTTTAGTCATCAATAAAATAAACCACAAAAGATTGCTTGATTAGTCCCACTAGTCTAATGAAAAAGACAATCACAAATGTTGGTAAGGATCTAGAAAAATTGGACCCTGGCAAGAATACAAAATGGTGCACCCACTCTAGAAAATTGCTTCACAGTTATTTAAAAGGTTAAATATAGAGTTTCATGTGACCTGGCAATTCAACTCTTAGGTACATACCCAAGAGAACTGAGAACTATGTTCATCCAAAAACTTACACTTGACTGCTAATAGCAGCATTTTTACAATAGTTAAATGATGGGACCAACTACATTTTCTTCAAGTGAATAGTTTATCCAAATGTGGTACAATGGAATATTATTCAGCCATAAAAATAAATGGAGTACATTTATATGCCTCAACATTAATGACCCTTGAAAGCATTATGTTAAGGGAGAGAAGCAAGATACAAAGGCCACATATTGTGTGGTTTAGTTTGTATGAAATACCAGAATAGGCAAATCCATAGACTTAGAAAGTAGATCAGTGGTTGCCTGTGAACCATAATTCCCAGGAAGGAATTGGAGTGATTGCTAATGATATAAGGTTTCTTTTTAGGGTGATGAAAATGTTCTCAAATTCAGTTGCAGCGATGGCTATTCATCTTTGTAAATACACTAAAAACCACTTAACCGTGTACTATAAAAGGGTGATTTTATCATATGCCAATGAAATCTCAACTTTAAGAAATTAGACAAACTACCAATATTGTAAAACACATGAAGTTATCTAAAGAAATGAGCAAAGCTGGGCTCGGTGGCTCAGCCTGTAATCCCGCGCCTTTGGGAGGCTGAGGTGAGTGGATTGCCTGAGCCCGCGGGTTCGAGACCCGCCTGGGCTTCTTGGCGAGACCTCATCTCTACAATAAATCAAAACATTAGCCGGTCGTGGTAGCGCGCACCTGTTATTCCAGCTATTCAGAAGGCTGAGGTGGAAGGATCGCCGGAGCCCAGCAGGCGAGGCTGCGGTGGCCGGGAGTGGCCACTGCACTCCAGTCTGGGAGACAGAGTGAGACTCCAACTCAAAAAAAAAAAAAAAGAAATGAGCAAAGTAACAACTAGGTAATTTATTACAGATGACATTAACCAGCTATTTTTTCTATGCTGTTAACAATAATTTAAAAAACCAAACTCTATAAACGATCTTAAAGAGATTTATCCTGAGTTAATATGAATCTGTTAACAATAATTTAAAAAAACAAACTATAAACTATCTTAAAGAGATTTATCCTGAGTTAATATGAATGATGATGGCTGAGAAAAACACAAACCCAAGAATCTTTGAATAAGTGGTCCTGCAGTGGTTGGATTATAGTTTAATTTTATATAATACATTTTAGGTTGGTAAAAGTTATAGGCAGAGACATAAAGCAATACATGGAGGGTATACTTTGCTGTGGCCTGAAAAAGAAGTTTTTCTAAGTTAGGGTTTACAGATTATAGGTGAATTTAGAGACTTTTACATTTGCTATTGGCTAGAGAAGTAAGACTCTATCTAAATCTTGGAGTCAGCAGAAAGGAATGTTTAAGTTAAGATAAGGATGCTGTGTCAGAGTCAGCACAATAAAAGTATTTATTTAGCAAGATTAATGGCCTGAAAACATGAATTAATCCTTGTCTTGCATGGACTTGGGACCTGTTTATAACTGAATATCTTATTATCATAAAGAGTCAGCCTCATAATTTTCTATTTTAACATTAATGCTGGTGTGTTGATGTGTCTAAACTTCAAAATGGAGAAGGTATAACAATACATGTCTGACCTTCTTCCTGTCATAGTCAGACACTCAGTTTTTATGGTTTCTCTGGGATTCACTTGGCCAAGAGGAGGATCATTCAGTTGGGGCTTAAATTTTATTTTTATTGATAAATACTTTCTTCTGTTCACTTATCAGTCATAGAAAAACTTTAAAATGGAAATTTCACTATGCTCAAATAAACAAATGTTGGGTCACCTTATATTAAAAATGTGAAAAATGGAAACAAAATAACAACAGATGAATATACAAATATAATTTTAAAACATTTCAAATGGAAAAAATATATTCATTAAGTTAAAAAGAAACAATAAAATAACCTCTAAATTAATAATAGAATCAAAGTGAAAATCAATTAAGTGAAAGATAGTACTTAAGAATTTACCAAGACAAGAAAGAAGAGGGAAAGATATTTTTAAACTGAAAGAGTAGTTAACAGATATGCTAAATCAATTGAGAGATTCCTACATATGTCTAATCAGAATTTGTAAAAGAAGTGAATATTGAAAAAGAAAATTTTGATTGAATATTTTTTATAATTGAAGAAATTCATATGTTATTACAGTGGAAGTGTATTCTGAATACTGAGCAAGATAAATAAAATTAAATCTACAATAGACATTTCTTTGAGAAAATCTAGGAAAAAATAAACAGTCTAAAAATATAATATAGAAAAAAAGAGAATGCCCTTACAAGGAAAATTTGACTAACACCAGAGTTCTCATTAACAACAATAGATTAACAACAATAGATTCCAGGAGACAATGCAATAATATCTTTTAAAATGCTGAGGGAAAATAATCATCATCCTAGTATTTTATACCTAGTTAAACTGTCATTTAAGAGTAAGAACAAATAATGGTATATAAAGATTCAATGAATTTACTACACTTAGGTTCTCATCTATAGCACAATTAAAAGATGAAATTAATCAAAAAAGAAAAGTGAATCCAGAAGAAATAGGTAAGTGCATGTATGCATATACACATACATATACAGAAAGAAAGCTGTTAACTTTAATTTATTATTACTTTTAAATACTCCTAAAATAATTATAAGATTGGAGGATGGTACTCAATAAATCAGGTGCACTAATACTCTTCTTATGTTCAAGAGTAAGATGGAAATTCTGAATAACTTTAAGCATTATTAGAAAAACAAGTTAAATAGTTATGCAAAATTTATGACATACTTAAAATAAATCAGAAGTGACTAACTGTACACATAACAGCACAGGTGAATCTTAAAAATAAGGTTGACTAAAAAAGTCAGGAAGTAGAATGTTTTCCACATGTTTCCCTAAAAGACAACACCTTTTTGGATGGCCCCATTCCAGCCTGAGGATAAAGACATTCACAGAGCTGTGGTGGAGGAAGGAAACTAAACATATGAGCCTCAGGCAATGATTCTAGCTTCTCACAAAGTATGAATGATATGCAGGAAACAGAAATTTCCTCATCCATATAGAGGTTTCAAGAGGGTCAGTGGATTGGAAAAAGCCTGAGCTCTGGACCAAGAGGCAGAAGTATATACTGACATCATAATAAGAAGCAAGTGGCCTGGACTTATTTCAGTCATCTAGTATATTGTCCTAATAGGTTAGATAGGACCATTTATCCCTCAACAGTCAATTTAGGTGACAAACTGCTCATGTTTCCCAGATATTCCAGTTTTAAATGTAGAAATGAAACAGGTCTGGTTCTAGTCAATTGGTCATCAAAGTATCCGTGGTGCAGGAATCATCAGATCCTCCATAGAAAAGATCTCAGCAAGGATACAGAAGGTACCATATGGTTCTGAGACCTCTTCTCCCACCACTCAATACTACATATATTTGCACAGATGCAGGGCAAGACAAGACAGAGAAGGCCCATATGACTGTGCTTTTACCCAAAGATTAATACAATTACAAAGCAACAATTTAAATTAGTGTTATCTTTATTTTCCCATTATCAAGTGGGTGGGCACTTGTGAATAAGATTAGATAGATAGGGAATACTAAGCAGCTACAGTTTTCTTTGAATATCTTAGACTGTGAGATTGGTTAATTTGCAATGCTATATATGTACTTTTTTTTTTCCTTTTAGTTTTTTTTTATTTTAAAGATGCAGGGTACAATTCAGGGTTAGGTATACAAATGTTCATTATGCAGGTACCCTTGTTGATGAGGTGTGCACCCCCCTCCCCAGGCAGATTCCCACTACGGCCAATCCTGCTTCCCTACTCCCCTCTCAGCAATTTCCTGCTACTGCCAATCTTTTTCTTATAGTATTACAATAATTGTTCAAGGTCTGCTTATGAGTGAGAACATGTGATACTCAGTTCTTTGTTTCTGTGAAAGATCACTCAGTATTATAGACTCTAAGTTCATCCAGGTTGCTGTGAAGTTTATGATTTTTTTCTTCTTTATGGCTGCATAATATTCCATCGTGCACATGTACCACATTTTTTTTATCTAGACCTCTTTTGATGGGCAGCATGGTTGGTTCCATGTTCTTGCTAATGTGAACAATATGTATGCAGATATCTTTTTTATAGAGTGATTTCAGTTCTTCCAGGTATATTCTCAGTAGGAGGATTGCAGGGTCATATGGAAGGTCGATTTTTAAATCTTTTAGGAATTGTCTTCCACAGAGGCTGTAATAGTTCACATTCCCACCAAGAGTATAGAAGTGTTCCCTTTTTGCTGCATCCTCTCCAGCATCTGTTGTTTTTGATTGCTAATTTCCCATGCTAAGTTTTAAAATAGTATTTGTATGGTCTTTGTGGTACCATTTTCCTATCACAAATATGTTTCCCACATATAGAATTTGCACATAATCTCCTCATTTACAAGTCCTAAATAATTATACTTTCAGAGACAGTAGGGACATTTGGGTTTACAATAGCCCTGGCAGCTGTATTAAAGTGAAGCAGTCTTTATTACTCGGAATTGAGCTCAAACTAATATTTGGACTTGATAAAAAGACTGAAAACAAAACCAAACTGCATTAGTCTTTTTTGGTTATTGTAACAAATTACCATAGACCACTTGATTTAAACAGAAATGTATTCCTCATAGTTCTAGACTCTGAGAAATCCAAGATCAAGGTGCTGATCTTGGATTCATTTCCTGGTGTGGGCTCTCTTCTTGGCTTGTGAATGGCTGCCTTCTTGCTGTATTTTCACATGGTAAAGGGAAAACTAGAAAGCCCTCTGGTGCCTCTTCTTAAAAACACACTAAATTCATTATGAAGAACCCACCCTACTGATCTCCTCTAACACTAATTACCTCTAAAGATCTCATCTTCAAATATCATCACGTTAGAGAGTAGGGTTTCAACATATAAATATGGTGGTAATGAGAGTGGGATTTTATTAATAAGTTCATAACATATAGAAAACTACTTGAATCTGGAAACTCTCTGATTACTTTATCCCAAGTTTTTACTTTTGCTCTTTAACAACTTTCTGGTTTCCAGGACCAGTTTTAGGGAATCCTCTGATTTAATTTTCATGAATCTAGTACCATTTCTCCTTAAAGAAAGGAATTTTATGCATGTCTGGTTGAATAAAATCAAACAGAGTCCAAGACAAAGACAAACTCATTTAATTCTCAAGAGCTCTTTTCTATGTCTTTCACAATTAGCTAAGAAGAAGAAGGCTCAAGATTATCATTACTATTGAAATATTGAATTACACGAATGGTCCTGTTTAGTGACTATCAAACTATATTAGATAGTATTTACTCAGCATCAGTAGTAAGTTCTCAATTAACAGAAAGAGTAGGGGAGTGGGATAATTTAAGTGACACTTTATCCAATGCTTTTTTGGCTTGAGTATGACTTTTGATCATGACTTGTCTGAGGTTCCATAAATACTGCAAATCAAGCAAAACTCCAGAGTTCATTGTGAATACACCATACTGAAGAGGGTGAGAAGCTGCCTCATTGTCTTATTGTGGTCTCTGGTTCAGCTTCTTTCTCCTCTCCACTCTCCATTGGGGATTCTCTGGACTCATGTAAACCACAAGCCCAAAAGAGCTGCTCTATGCTGAGTACAATTGTTGAGCTTTGTCTGAGGGTCTCTGCAGAATAGTGAATGGTAACCCCTAAAACAAATAGAGGTAGTATTATAAAAAGTTGAAAGAATGTCAAGTTTTGTCACAACAGTTGTCTCTGGGGAAATAATATATACCTGAATAACTGAAGGAGATTAACTCATTGTGATTGTATTCTATTAGGCATATTAAAGAGCAAGCCAGACAAGACTCATTCCTTTCCCTGAAGCAACTTAAATAGAAAAAAGTCATGCAGAAACCAGTCTTTACATAGGGGAATACCATGTGAGTTCATCCCATAAGATGAGAAAACATCCTCAGTGTGAATGTTGGTATTTGGCTACTGTCAGAAATTAAACAAAAGTTTGAATAAGAATAGAAAGTCAAATTCACCTAGGAAGAGTTAATATTATTCCAAAGGAAAGTCAACGGCTTTCTCTTACATCTCAGAGACATCATTAATTGTGCTACACAAGGTGTGGCCTGCTATAACTCTGTTCCTTTTGGAATTAGAGACCACAAAATGTTCTAGGTGTATACTCTAGATCTAGAGAAACTTACATGTGATGCACTGGGAGTCATGTGCAAGAATGTTCATTGCAGCACAGTATCCATGAAACTAAGGGGTGACTGAGTAAATTTTGATATTTGCAATAGAACATTATATAGTGGTAACAAATAAATATGCTGCCCTTACACATAACAACATAAAAGCATCTTAGAATCTGAGAGTGTTTAAGAAAGTTCACCTTGACTTTCCTGAAGTAATGACGAGTCCAGATTAACCGACCGTCCATGTTTTCTTCCTTTTTTCACACCATCTATACCTTAAATTATGATTTTCTTGGGCATATGGACTGTGTATTCAAGCCCCAGAGTTGGTCTTCCACTTTGAAATGTGCCCTGTAGTGAGTACCTAGGTGAAGCAAAAAGCTGCGGTTCTTGGACTCACTCTAATGACTGATAGGCTAATTATACAAGCCAGTCCTAGAGGATCTTCTTGTAGGGTTTACTATAGAAACCTAAAAGAGGCAAGCTATTTTGGATGAAGGCCAAATATCTAGGTCAGTTCAGGCTGCTGTATCAAAATATCTTGGACTGGGTAATATACAACAATAGAAATGTATTGCTCATAGTTCTGGACTTGGGATGTCCAAATTCGAGGCACCACAAGATTTAGTGGTTGGTGAGGGTTCATTTCTTATAGATAATGCCATCTATGTGACCCCACATGATGGAAAAGGAAAATGAGCTCCCTCAGGCTTCTTTTATAAGGGTGCCAATCCCACTCATGAGGGCTCTGTCCTCATGATCTAATCACCTCCCAAAGGCCTGCTTCTTCTATAGGAAGTTTAGGAAGATCACAGATATTCAGACCATATAAGCCTTATATGCCACCAAATAAGGACATTCATCTCCAGTAGGGGGAAGATTCCATTCACAGTTCAGGGAGATCAGAACTGTGGCCTCCAGAATGACTTGGCTGACACCAAAGTAGTCAAGACCAGAAGAATGACTCATTTAGAGGAGTAGGGAAAACAACTTAAAATGGAAACTGCAACACCAAATGCCATATTTTTGCCAAGGATATGGGCAGTGATAGACTAGAGAAAATTGCGGGCCTAGAAAAGTAGGTGGTTTCCAAGAAGAACTTTGAGTAATCAGTGCTCGTACCTTGGAGGGAAGCAGATTTAGGGGCCTGTCAGTTTTTACCTCAAGGCAAAAATTATGATAATTATTTTCTACCTCCTTGGATTAAGGTAAAATAGCATGTTTCATTTTCACTGTACATTATTATTTATTGAGTGACAACTCTCTCGCTAAGTATTTTTGCTCTGAATGAATGGATGAATGAATGGTGCAAAACCATGGTAAATAAGTATCAATGATCGAGCCAAAATCACTCTTTGAGTTAGAATTGTAGTCAAAACTGCTTACTGACTTTGTCTTTTCTGATTTCCAAGGGACATTTTTCAAACAAAATGTCTCCTGTGTGTGGTGTCTACAACATAACGAACGGATAATTCTATGATGTCCTCTGTCAGTCACTTTTGTTGAGCCACTATAATTTTTTTTTTAACCCAGATAGGGTACCAGGGATCCAAAATTCCTACATAAAATTTCTACAGGATATACACCCTAGATGAAACATTGCTTATTTCATCTTCCTCCTTCACACTTACAGGCTAAAAAATCTCCCTAAATTCCTCTTTTATAAATAAATCTTGAACGTACTAGCCATGATGTCTAACTCTCTGCAATCTCAGCTTTCTAATCTTCCCAGAAGTACATGCGGAAAGGCCTTGTAGCAAAGGTCCTGGCCTGGGTCTGTCCACTAGCTAAGAGTTGGGCAATTTTGAGACTGCTCAAGGGGCAAATATTGTATAAGTAGTCACTCAATGTTGCCTGTGCCTGTAAAACAGCCTACAGCTAGTAAATACCACTGGGGCATAGAGGGGAAGGTAAAAGCCTATGAAAAAACATGTCTAAGGCAAGTCAGCTCTTTACAACATTTGTTGCAAGACAAACTCCACTCACCACGATCAGAAAGTTTCTAACTACAACTTGAAGCAAGAATCAAGGTCAACTTTTTATTTATTAACCCAAAGCTCACCAAGCCTCTTCTTGAATCCTGCTCTATTTTGGATGAAATAAAATATACCAATGGATTCTCTCCAGAGAAGCTGCAGTCGTTGTAGACTTACAGACTCAGTAAGGAAACCTTGCGGTTTTTGCTTCCTTTTATAGTATGTATGTTGATTTCAGTTTTGCTCAAGGCTGCTGCCACGCTTCCTTGGCAAGGACTAGGAACCTTTCCCCATGAGTCAGGCTCTGACTCCTGAGGCAAGAGCCACCGATGAGGAAAGATGTTCTCTACAGAAGTGTCCAGGTCTTAGCAAGCTCAGTCAAAGGACTAAGGTGTGTCTTGAATTTAGGGCTGGGATTCTGGTGTCCCACTAACAAGGTGGCCAGGTGAGATGACACCTGGTTTCCCCAGCTCAACTCTATAGAAACTCTGAACTATGTGGCAAACACTTCACTAAACCCAAAATGGGTCCCTGGAAGACATATAGTCTAATTCAGAAGAATACTAAACTTACTCATTAAAGAGCTCCTCATCCCTCTAAACTCTGGAGTAAAAAATCATGCATCTCCCCTCATAGGTATGGATAGCTGAGAAAACAACCCAAGAGATGACAAGAATGGGAAGATACCTTTTCCCCTTTTAACATATCCGAGTTACTATAGGAACACCTGGGATCACCTTTGACTCTACAAGATAACAAACACCAACATGATTTATATTAATGCATGGATATATAATACTTCTCCAGGGTGGTGTGAGAAACATGGTAATATTAGATTTTGATGTTCTAAATAAATAGCTGGGGGTGGCCACCTCCCTATTGTGAGATTGTCATTTTCCCCAGTCTAGAACCCTTCCTTGCATACACACACACACACACACACACACACACACACACACACACACACACACACACATCTCTCAATGTGCAGTGCAGTGGCAACCTCACTTTCCAGCTGTGGCCCCTGAGGAGTAGGATACAACTACCACCCTGGAAAGTTTGTAGTTTTGGAATCAGACAAAGTCCTCTGCAGCAGATGACAGGTGGGCAGAGCTGCTGCATCTATTCATCCTGCCCCTACTTCCTGGGCTCTTCTTTGCCACTGGGGAAAGTGTAGACTCCTTCCATGGCTACGGCTGTTCTTCGAGGTGAAGCATGTTCCAGCCTGTGCTGAGCCTGGTCTCCCAGTGGCACCTACTCTCCCCTAGCCAGAAACCATCCCCAGAGTCTGCTCGGAGCCTCTTCACGGCCTCAAAACCATTATTCCATTAGACAACCCATCTGAGTACGAGGTGCACCTAGGCCCCGGCCTCTCTCCAGCCCCATGGAGATTCTACTTCAGAACCTTGCAATTCCCGTCCATTAGGACCTTTCTACTCCAACAGATTGCTGTTAGCAGCTTTGAAAACATGAGGCTCAGGGCCCTGTGCCTCCTTGTTTTTAGTAGTACCCTGTAGCCTGTGTACAAATTTACTCACTAGTCTTTCTAACAATATATTCTTTTATATATAAAAAAAAGTTAAATACAAATTTCACCTTATCAGCACCTGCTAAAGTGACTCTTACAACATTAATATTTTCTATTTATGGTAATGCATTTCCATCTATATCTCTAGAGCTCTGGCAAATGCAGGAAGTTGTCGATAACATCCAACCTGTGATGGGGAACGGGGCACAGAGAGTGCCCCTGACATCACCCAACCCAGAAATAGCTTCTCTCAAGGTCAACACCAGCCTGTCCACTTCCAGGCTGGGGCTCCTTCCTTAACGTAAGCATGGTATAGGAGTCCTTGTCACAACAACAGGACTGCAACTTAGTGGTCATCCAAATGAACATGCTTGGCTGTTTCTTTTTTTTTCTTCCTTCCAAGGCTTTCTGAAAACAAGTGTCTTAAGTATTTAAGCCAGTTATCTTTCATTGACCTCTTGGCCACATACTCTCATACTATGTTTCTTTCTTGCTCTAATGACATCTAAAACTAGGCCATCCTTTCTTTACTGTCTGGGGATCCAGAGATACATAGACAAATTGACAAATAGATTTGCCAATCAACAATTTGGTATGATGATTTTCTTGCAGGCTTAGGCCAAAAATAGTAAAAGAGAGAGAAGAAGCAAACCAAAACAACAAATAAAACCAAAGCTCAATTCTTGCCTGAGGATCTGACATAATCACAGACGGGAAACAGCTGTACGACCTTGCTTCCAGTCAGGCTGAGTTGGGAGTGCATCCTTCAGTCATTCCTGGAGAAGTCCCACACCTTTTCCCTCAGCCCTTTCTTTTTGGCTCATCGGCAAGTCGGGATCAGGTAATACCAAGTATTATCATACTTTGCAGGGCTTCTGATGAGATTCTTGCTAATCTTATTTACAATTATTATTTTTCCTGCACATGGCATACTTTCCTCACAGATGAGGTCAAACTAAAAGAAGAAATATTTGTCATGGGCATCACATATGCCAGAAATAAGCACTTAGGAAATAAGAGGGACCAAGAAAGACATGGTTCCTTCTCTTGAGAAAATGACAGTCTAGCAGGCAAGCCAAAAATATGATTTCAATATAAGGTCACAAGGCACAAGGGATGAATTCTGGAATGTATAGGGGACTTCAGGAGCATAAAGAGAGGCCCTTAATCGAGTAAAAGATGTGGGAGAAGGTAGTCAAGGAAGATACGTCAGGGAAGGTATTTCTAGGCCAAGTTGTAAAGGACAAGTAGTCAATACCGTGAGAAAAACTATGGAGGAAGGGTGAAGCATGAACAAATATTGGATCAGCAAGATGTGTTTAGGAAATTAGAGGTGATGCTTGAAGAGAAGGTGCATAGAAGAACTATGAGGAGATTATCTCAGAGAATCAGGAGGAAACTCAGAGAAGTAGAGCAAAGCCAGATTTTGAAGGACCCAGATGTATTCTGGAAGTGTAGGTCTTAGTTAGGTAATAGAGAGTCATTGAAAGACTTTACACAAGGGGGTGAGGAGATCAGATAGATCCTTCTAGCAATTATCTGAAAATGTATTGGGGTAGAAGGCAGAGGGGAAGGAATAAACTAGGACAAGAAGACCTGCCAAACAGTTATTATAACACTTCTGGATAAGAGATCATAAAAAAAACTAACGCCACTCCCATCAGGAATGGGGTAATTTAGGAGGTAAAATTAATAGGACTTTCTGAGTGATTAAATGGAAAATGGTGGAGATGGAGACTTCAAAGGTAACTCCCCAGTATTTGGTTGGAATGATTGTATGGGTGGTGGTAGAAACAAATAATGAAGACAATACAGGAGGAAGCTTATTTTGAAGGAAAGATGAGTAGAGGGTTAGACAGATTGAGTCTGAAGTGCCTGTAGGACATCCAGGTGGCGATGGGTGGTGAGGTTGAGGCAATGTCAGGGCTACAGAAATAAATGTGTGAGTTATCTGTAGCTAGAATGTGACTAAAGGCATGTGATTCAATGAGTTCATCCAGGAAGAACATTTAGAATGAGGAGGGGAGAAAGACAAAACTCAGGAAAACCACAACAGTTAAGTGGGTAGCTCTCTCTCCATTCCTGTGAAACAAGCCAGAGTTTCTTTCATTGTGACTTTTTAGGGGATTTTTTTCATCCATCCAAAGTCCTCCAGACACCAATCTCTCTAATGATGACATAAGCATATTGGCATCAAGCAATGATGTAAGTGATAAAAAGCATTACCCTGCCCTATGGAATTTAGACTCTAAGGGACTCTAGCTGTTCGGGTATTTTAATACCAAGAAATGAACCACTAAGAATGGAATTTCAGATGTAAACAAACACTTTTGAAGCCAGGATGGGCACCAAGAAGTACCTTCTCTCTCCTCTCCCTCTTTATCCCATCCTTTTATTTTAATCATCTTCCAGAACTCTGGCTCCTTTGGTGGCTTCTGTTGCATTTCACCCTGGAGAAGGCATATAAGCTCTGATAGAGGGAAATGTCTCTAAAACAAGTAAAATATTCTCATACTAATTTCGATCTCTTCTTATAATCAAAGCCTTGATGCTTTAATAGGCTAATATAATTTCTATATTTTCCCTTTCTTACAAAAGACCCTTCTCTGGGATGTGGAAGTATGAAGACTTTTATTTTCCACTCAATTGTATTCTCCTGTCCCTAGGTTCATGGTTAGGAAACATTTCCCACCTCCCCTTGCACTGGCCGTCTGACTGGGCTTTCTCCAGTGTAAAGTGCCCATTACCCCTATACCTATACCTTCAAGGCTGTGGACAGGTCTATGAACTGAATGCCTGTATCCAGCTCAAATTTATATGTTGAAGTTCCAACCCCCCGTGTGATGTTGGCATTAGGAGGTGGGGTATTTGAGAGGTAATTAGGATTAGATGAGGTCACAAGAGTGGAGCCCTCATGATAAGATCAGGGCCCTTATGAAAAGAGGAAAAGATGCCAGAGTTTCTTCTCTCTGCCTTGTAAGGAGACAGCAAGTAAGCAGCCATTTGAAAACCAGGAAAAGGGCCCTCAGCAGACCGAATCTGCTGGTGCCTTGATTTTGGACTTCCCAACCTTCAGTTCTGTGGGAAAAAAATGTTTGTGTTTAAATCCCTCAGCCTAGGGCATTTTGTTATAGCAGCTAACTGACTGAGACAACAGGCTCCTTCCACCCTCCTGCAGGCTAGAACCTGGGCATGACTATAGCTCAGACTCCATCATGAAACTCTAAAGGATGATATGGTCACAGATGAAGGGAATCTAGGTGGCTGCTTAGATCCCACCAACCTTGACCTCTCATCTTGAACTTCACACACACACACACAAAAAACAACCAAAAAACGTCTTTGTTCTTTGAGTCTTTAAATTTGGGGAAGATAGTTTTTAATATTTCCCTACCGTAACTAGTGTAGAGTAGGGGTGGGTAAGAAGAGCTATAAACCCAAGATCTGCTGCTTCTTCTGCTTCTTCTTCTTAAAAGACCTAAATAATTTTTAAAAATCATAAGAAACATTGGAAGTTCATTTAGTCATACTAGTAATTTGAAGAGTCAAAGACACAAGGAAAGTTTACTAAATGGTCGATAGCCATGAATTTTTGTCTAACGTCTTCCCCATGTGGAACTAATGTTTCCTAACCCAGAGGAAGAGAAACCTATATTGTATGATTGAGCATCTCTTGATGTCCCTCACTGGGTCTGTTGAACAATAGCTTATTGCTGTGTTGGATATTCCCAGGTTACTTTCTTCTCCAAGATCACTTAACTAATTCAGTCTCTGGGGCCCTCTTTGATCTACAGTATCTTTTATGATTCCTTACGTACATGAACCAGTAGTTTCTGCTTTTTTGCACTCTTAGTTATGGAAAAGCAGTCATGTGTTTCTAATTCTGTAACTATTCCAGACTCCATATGACTTTGTCAATAGTTTCTTATATAACTATTTTTAAAAGATACTTGTGTTTATAAAGAAATGAATGAATAATAAATGTTAAAACCCATATAGTCTGACACTCGAAAAGTGTCAGTAGCATGTCTTCATGTTTTTTGTATGCACATATGCAAACACATAAACACATTTAAGTGATTAAAAAATAAAGCACCAAATGTAATAAATGATTGTTTATTGTTTCAGTAACACAACTATGCTAGGATAGATTTAGCTTCAGTTGTGATAGGATGCTGTAACCCACATGATGTTATCAGGATTCAGTTGATCTCTCTTCATCTGTATTGGCTTCACTCTCAAAAACACTCTCCCCTCATCATCACAAGATGTCAGAAGCTCATGGGCTATATAATGCTAGGTTCAAATCCAGTAGTAACTAGTGAGAGTCTTTCCTAACATTGTCAAAGTCCTGGGATTCACTTTAACTGAACTTTCTCTGTTCATACCTTATCCAACTGCTGCAATCAGAATACAGTACACTGATTGGCATAGGCTTGAGTCACACACTCCTTTCCTAGGGCAATAAGTGGATCCACATCCAGACTGTGGATTGAAAGAGAGATAAAAGTGGACACCAAGCAAAATATTAAGTCTGTTACTGAAAGCAGAAGAAATTGATGACAGAGAAACAAGTAGCAACCATCTACTATGATTCATCTCTTGGCTATCTAGCATTCATTTACAATGTTACTGCTACTGTATTACTATTTATATAATGCCCGTGTTCATATATAACATACTCACTCTATCTCCAGAAAAAGAAAGTGAAATTTCATTTGATGACTTCAACTCACTTCAGGTTTAAGATTACTGAGTAAGGGGCAGTCCTCATAACCAGACACCCAACACACCCAAACGCAATGGTGGGGCCAAGACAAAAACCAGGATGTTGTGGGAAGCATTATTAGTCATTGCTTCAATGCATGTATAAACTTCTGTGTTTCTTATATATTTCTACATTGTCTGGAACTTAGTAGGTACATGGCATTTGTTAAGTGAATGAATAAATGAATATACAGCTGGACAAGAATAGTAAGAACTTTCTGTCCCAGCAATAGAATGAGGCCGTTGCTCAGTTCATCAGGCTGCTCCTGTTACCATCTCTAAGAGAATGACTCCCGTCCTCTGTCTCTGTGGCCAGCTTTTCTGTTTTTAGTAGACCCTCTTGATCCATTTTCTTCCATGGCTCTATTTTAGCATGGTGTTATCAAAAATGTCACCATTATCAGTCTGTTTTTGTTGTGATTGATAATATTTCTCAGCTCTGAGGATTTTCTTAGAAACTAAACATTTGTGGACAATTTCTCCTCTGAATTGTCTGGCTCCTCATTTAGAAATGTTTCAGGTTTTGTCTATTTCCAAACACTTAGTGCCATAGGCTGGTATCCAAAGGCAAAAGTCTTGCTGAGTCATAATCCTTAAAATTGGAGTGTAGCCTGAGAATTTCTGTTTCTCAGTAATAGGATTGGTGCTCTGTCCATCCCTTAAGTGACCTTCATCTTTGTACTGCCCAGAGCAGTGTGAAACAATAGTTGAGGTAAAAAAACTCATCTGGCACCTTAATGATGTGGGTCATCATCTTCTTTGTCATGTAGGGAAAAGGAAGTGCTTGGCAGTAATCTGAAAAAAAACTAGCCCCATATTCTAATGGTGTTCTCTGATATGGTCCCAATCTTCCTGATTGAGTTTGCACTAACATTTGATTGGTGTAGAGAATGAAACTCCCCAACCCTACAAAAATCCAGATCACCCAATTCTAACTTTCTTATTTAACAGCTGCATGTGCAGAAGAGCATCTGTTAGCAAAATTGTACTTTCCGTCTTCTCTGATCTCAGATGTGCAAGTTTCAACCACGTTTGTCTAATTCTAATGGGACTTTTATGGCTACTTTTAAGAGGACACAAAAAGTGGTTTACATGTTCCCATATCCTGAATTTCTCTTACCAAATTCCTAATCCAGCAGCATCTATAGGCATATGGCCTAAGGTCTGAGATACAGCAGTTTAGTCATATGCTACCAAACAACTTGAAGTACCAGCTTCTAAGCTATGAATAAGTTCTCTATGTCTTTCACTCTACTTCCTCAACTTAGCATTTTCATATATTAGGGTCAATTACTTACTCTCCTCCATACCTATTAATGATACCTGCATCAGTGAAGATCCTATCCATGGTTAAGTTCCTAAATATGAGGTATCAAGCATCAACATTAATTGACTGACAAAACTTAAGAGTCCAGGAGTAGATATAGCTTTGTATATGATTGGGGAGGGAAAGCATTATCAGTCTTATTCTAAGTTGCTATTGTAACTACTGTGACAAAGGGAATATAAATTACTCTTTGGGACATGTTCATCACACTTAGAACAAGACTAGATGCCAAACTGTAATAGTAGAGTGAAAGAGGGAAAGGAAAGAATTTTTATACAAATATTGGATATTCTGTAGAAGTGATGTTGCCTGGGTTAATTCAAGAATGAGCTTAAATAAAACTGGAGGCTGAGCACGGTGGCTCATGCCTGTAATCCGAGCACTTTGGGAGGCTAAGATGGGAGGATTGCTTGAGCCTCAGGAGGTCAAGACCTACCTCAGCAATATAGCAAGACCTCATTGCTACTAAAAATTTAAAAATAAAAATTGGCTGGGTGTGGCAGCTCTCGCCTGTAGTCCCAGTTACTCAGGAGGCTGAGTTTGGAGGATTGCCTGAGTCTAGGAAGTCAAGGCTGCAGTGAGCCATAATTGTGCCTCTATACTCCAGCCTGGGTGACAGTTTGAAACCCCATCTCAAAATAAATAAATAAATAAACAAACATATAAATTAAAAAATTGGGGAAAATATCTACTTAACAACTTTATTAGTCTCATTTTCAAATGTCATATTTTCCGTGAAAGCATTATTATTGTTCAGCATATATTTATTTATTTCCATTTCTTGATGGGATTCTTTTTCCGGCCTGTTGATACTAGACTTGGCCATATCCTTTTCTATAACTATTGGAATTAGTATTTGTGGTCATGATATGAAGAAGTGTTACATGAGCTTGTGCAAGCTTGGGCTTGACTCTTGTGCTTTGGTAATCTGCCATGAGAAGAGCATGCTGTACACAGAGCTGCCCCTTTGGCCTAGGCCCCAGAATAAGCACACATACAGCAGACCTAAATCCAGCCTGCAATCCAAAGCAAAGCCAACTAGACGAATCTATTCTAGATCTGCCGAACGACAAGTCAGCCTGCAGAATTGTGAATGACAGAACAAATGTTTGTGTTGTAAGCTACTGAGCTTTGAGATGATTTGTTAGGCAGCATTATTCTGGCAATATTTCATTCTACCACTCTTGCAGGAGATGCTCCAGAATTTCCTTCTAAAAGCAAAACTACGGCTGGACTATGGGACAAGTAAAACTATTTTAAAATTGAATTTACATGGCGAGGATACTGTTTTTATTTAGATTGTGTGTTTATTTGACGTGATCTAATAGAGATTTGGGAGATAGTGTGATGTACTTAGATCTAAGATGTACGTTGTTTTTCCATTTTAATATTTCTGAAACCAGCATGTGTTTAAAAAAAAAAAAAAGTCAATGTGCACATGGCATGGTGGCATATGGTTGTATTTCTCTTTCCATCTCCTCAGTCCTGCTCCCAATGGTGTGTCCATCAAAGGAAAAATCTAGCAATTTAGAAGTCAGAAACGACAAGGAAAGATAACAAGGACTGGCAGGGCTGAAGCAGTCAGATCAGGGGTATATTCTCTGACAAGTGTATAAAGTAATTACACATAATTATTAAATGTTGTTGGAGTACATGTTAACTGAAAGCAAAGTAGCATTCTGTTATGGAAACTAGTGAACTCCACATTGCATTATGGTGATGTCAGGTTTTTCTGGGTTTTTTTTTGGAAATGCTTAATTGCCTGAACTTGTAGCCTTTCAGAAACTAGATTATTGTATCATGTAGTAACAACGCAATTATTTTTAATTTGGAAATTGTTAAGAATAATTCTTACCAAGATGGACACATCTTGACCATAAGAATGGCATAAGCAAGGCCCCATTCAGCATGGGAAACTGCAGAATATAAATCAATGATAGATGGGGTTACTTAAGACCCGCCTTGTGAATGTTGGCAATTGCCGACCAAAACAAAATTTTAGTTTTAGTTTATCTGATGGAAACTGCTCATTTTTATTATAGTTAGTCAACAGTTTCAGCTGCTGAAGTTTTCCCACGGAACAATGTTATAATTGGTTGGATAATTGGGAGTTGTGTTCCTGACCAAGGCCTCAGCAGCAGATAAATCATAGATATAACCAACAATATGTCATACAAGCAAGATACAACAACCATAAACTTCTAACATCATTTGAATTAGTAAAATTATGACCCCAGTACCATAAAATGGGCAAGAATTTTAAAATAACACATAAAATACAGGCCTAATGTATCATAAATTTGACCAATCTAAAACGAATAGAATGATAGCTATTGTAAACATTGAATTAAAACTTTTGTAGAATAATGCACATGGCCTAGTTCTTCAAGAAAAGAAAAGCAAGCTGTCACAGTACATTTAACTGATGCATTCTTTATTCCTCAATAAAGTCCACTGCCATAAATTTGTCAAATAAAAGCCAATATTGTTTCTTGAAATGCAAGACCTTGGGGAAGAGTGCTTAGGCTAAAACACCAATAGACCTTAAATTTAAATTTTCGTCATTTCTATCTTCATATATAATTAGTTGACATTATACACACACACACACACACACACACACACACACACACACACACACACCATGCCTTAGGCTAAAACACTAATAGACCTTAAATTTAAATTTTCATCATTTCTATCTTCATATATAATTAGTTGACATTACACACACACACACACACACACACACCATGCCCTCTCTTCTGCATGCACTCATAGTTAATATAATTCCTTCAGTGTGAGAACACATACAGCGGACCTGAATCCAGCCCACAGTCCAAAGCAAAGCCAACTTGACAAATCTATTCTAGATTAGTCGAACAACAAATCAGCCTGCAGAACTGTGAATGACAGAACAAATGTTTGTGCTGTGAGCTACTGAGCTTTGAGATGATTTGTTAGGCTTCATTATTTTGGCAGCATCTCATTCTACCACTCTTGCAGAAGATCCTCCAGAATTTCCTTCTAAAAGCAAAACTATGGTTGGATTGTGGAACAAGTAAAATTATTTTAAAATTGAATTTACATGGCAAGGATACTGTTTTTATTTAGAATATGTTTATTTGATGTGGTCTAATAGAGATTTGGGAGATGATGTGATGTTCTTAGTGTTAAGATGTACACTGTTTTTCCATTTTAGTATTTCTGAAATCAGCATGTGTCAAAAAAAGTCAATGTGCACATGGCATGTGAAAAAGTCAATGTGCATGTGGCATATTCCGTCACACTCAAGGAATTATATGAAGAAGAAAAACCAAGAAAATTCCTTATCATGGTTCTTTAATACCAGTGGTTCTTAACTAAGCATGATTTTGCCCGACATTTGGCAAAGTTTAGAGGCATTTCTGGTTGTCACAACTGGAGGGGGTATGCTATTGGCATCTAGTGGGTAGGGGTCATGGATGCAGTTAAACATCCTACAATCCCCACAGCAAGAAATTATCTGGTCCAAAATATCAATAGTGTCAAAGTTGAGAGACTCTTTTTTACACAAAGATGTGTATTACAGAACAAAGATGTGAATTCTGCCATTCAGCTAACTTGGGAAATTCCTGATCATCTATCTATTACTCAGAAAGAAGTACCACTTATTAGTACCCCATTACAGACAAGCGCTCGAGAAAGCAGAGAACTTAATTATTTTGTTAGACTCCATGATCTTAGCCTAGCGCCTGATACATTAAGTGGTGTCTTAAGGAATTTTTGTTAAATAAATGAATAAATGGGTGAAAAGAGGAAGAGAAGATAAGAAGGAAAAGAAGGGGGTGGGGGAGGGAAGGAAGTGGATTATGATAGGGCCAAAGTTTGCTTGATTTTGGTGAACATGCATTCCATTCATTTATCATCTCCCAGAGGTCAGTAGGCATTGGCTCAGCTAATATTTATTTGTCTACTAATTACCATTATTAGTAACTTATTGTACTTAATGTATTATATTAGCAGCAAATAAAGGACTTAATGTATTACTGACAATCACTGTAGAATTTCCTTATAGTAGCTCACCAACAGAAAAATTTCAAATAATATTATTGACTTTAAACTACGCAATTTCAGAAAAGTATTTTTCAGATAAGTAATCTAAACATCTAAATAACCTAGGACTTCACTACAATTTTTGATGGGTTATGTTGTTTGCTGTTTTGCATCGCCTGTTTGTCTTCTTAATTTTTCTTATCTTTCTCCACATTTTAAGCAATATCCAGAGGCAAAAAAGTCATCCATGAGGACTTTGGGGGTAAGCCTTCAGAAAGAATGGAAAGTTATGCCTGCCAGCCATGCAGAAGGGAAAGGGAATAAAGGGAAAAACCACATAGTTATATACAGAGAGTGTATACACATTTTAAGGAAAAAGCTGTATTAAAACTGCAATCCTCAGGATGAATACAAGTCATGTTTGACTTCTGCAATTATAAGAGGTGCTCAAAGTATTTACCATCAGTGTCCAGACACTTCTGATTATCGCGAACAGTTTTTAACAGTGCTTAAAATGTGTATACATTTTTTTGACACCTCCTGTATTAATAAAGCCCAGACTTTTTTCTTTAGGCACCCATTATAAGGATCTCTTCCTTCTCTGAGTTCTACTTCTTGCCATAGATCACCATTCAGTGCCAATATGGTCTTTTTCACAAACTACAAATTTCTCTGTAAAGGCATTTTGATTTTCCCAGGGCCTGCCTTGGTTTCCATACATAAAATGTAAGTCATTAAGTAAGCGCCAAATTAGTGAAAGTATTTTGGATCTATTGAATGCCATAGATTATACTGGGTATTGGATATAGAGAGTTAAAAAACATATGCTTCCCATACTCCAAAAAGGAAACATAAAATTACCATAATTATTAGCATTGATCAATGGATGCAAGAGCAGAGGCAGCCAAATAAAGCAAAAGTTGACTGTATCTGCCAAATTCACCAAAACAGTGGTGTCAGAGAGGACACTAGAATCCTTGATGAACATTAGACACACATAGTTACTTACTTTCCATTCCTTTCTCTTCCTTCCTTCTTTCCTTCCTTCCCTTCCCTTCCCTTCCCTCCCCTTCCCTTCCCTTCCCTTCCTTTCCTTTCCTTTCGTTCCTTTTTGTCAAGTCAAAGTCTCACTCTGTTGCCCAGGTTGGAGAGCAGTGGCAAGTTCACAGACACTGCAGCCTTGATCCTTCTGCCTCAGCCTTCAAATAACTGAAACTACAGACACATACCACCACATTTGGCTAATTTTTTTTTTATTTATTGTAGAGACGTGATCTCAAATCCCTGGGCTCAGGCAATGCTCTTGCCTCCCCCTCCCAAAGTGCTGGGATTACAGGCGTGAGCCACTGCATCCAACCCATTACTTCCTTTCTAAATGCCATTAGGTCTCAGTTTGCTTTCCAAAACACTTCACAAACATGGACCAACTTTCAAGCATATATGTTATTTTTTTTTAATGTTTCATATTTTTACAGGCAGGCATCTCAATATCTCTTAAACCCAACATATGATAATTTAGCTATTTTCTGTAGATAGCAAGGACCAGCCTAGGTTTATAATTCTTACTACCTTCCATTAAAAGTTAATCTTCTCAGACTGGGCATTTTGCCATGTTTCTTGTATTTTATCTAACATCTGTCATCCTTGGTCTTAGCCTTCCATATCCAGTTTGATAGGCATTTGTGGTTAAGCCTTTGATTGCTTCCTGTCTCAAACTGTTCATCTATTCCAGGGACCCTTTACAGAATCCTCCTCTGTGGGCTGATAGGCCTTAGGAAAGAACTTTCCATGTTGAAGACCAAGGGAGGAAAAAAAGAAAAAGAAGGAAACCAAACCCTACATCCAGGTGAATGGAGGAGTTGCTGGATTCGATTGCAATTTTCCAGCTCTGGATGAGCTCCCTCCTGCCACCAGCTTCCAGCAAGAAAAATGAAAAGTAAATTAGCCTGTTGAACCCTAACTCAAGGAGTCAACTGGTAATGTGAGCACATCCCTGGAAGACACCCTTGGGTGGGCCCCTGTCTAACCAAGTTGCTGTTTTTAGACTCAGACAAGTTGGCTCTAAAAGCTGCCACTCTGTAGGAATTTCATGCAGACGAATTCACTCTTCTGAAAATCTTCCTGATAAAGTCGCTAGATGTGTCCAAACTACCTCATAACCTTGGAGCCAGCCTGTCTAGAAGGTGCCAGAATAATCAGAAAAGTGGCCTAGTTAAAATCTCTCTCATGAACTATCTGGAAGCAGGTAATAATGAAAAAACAGGAGTCCAGATGAAGTTGGACAGAAAGAAGAGCCAAGCAAAGGCCACTATGAGTGCAGGAGAACTCTGCACTCATAGTGCAGGCTCCCCATTTTCTCCTCCCTGTGCTGTCAAAGGACAATCAGCAGCACACACCTCAATTGTCTTCATGTTTCATTGCATCTAGGAACCAGCTTTGCCTGTCATAAAAATAAAACATCTTCAGTAGCTAAACACTGGTCTACAGTCCATGAGCAGAAGCTGATTGAACATCAAGGTGATTCACAGCCATGCTGCGGAGTAGTAAGTCAAAGTGCGGTGGAGGCCCACGATGTTTAGACAAGCCACAGTCGGAAACCAAGCATCAAGTATCCAGCAGCGTTGCTGCCACATTATGCCAGGCTCACCAAGTGATCTACTGCTTTCCAGACTCAGCCCGTCCTCAGTGGAGTCCTGTCCAGGTGACCCAAGAAGGAGCTGCTGATTTTGGAAATGGCTGGGGCTATATTTCTGCCATAACAGATTAGATCACCATGCTCTTTTACTTAACAAAATTTTATTATGATGCTCGCAGTTTATGTCTATTAAAGAAAAAGCACATGAAAATAAAAGAAAAAAAATCCATGAGTGACCACCCAGAGATAGTCTTCTGGGTATTTTAGGATATTCCAAAGATTTTCTTCTGTATGTGATATATCCATGCATATTTTTCAATAATGGAACCATACCATCATAGAAATTTTAAAAATTTAGTTAAAACATACAAATAGAAAAGTGCACATATACATATACAATTGGATAAAATCCATATTACTTTGTAATTTTTATTTTCTTTACTATGTCGTTGTGGTTTTCTGCAGCTACAAATATTCCATTGCATTTTAATATCTCATGGTATTAAATCATATGGTTCTTACAGTTTATTTACCCAATTCCTTTATCAGATATAACTTTGAAAATTTTGATTTCTGCTGAAAACCAGAACAAGACAAGAATGCTCACTCTCACTCCTCCTTTTCAACATAGTTTTGGAAGTCCTAACTAGAGTAATCAGATAAGAGAGGGCGATCAGGGGTATCCAAATAGGAAAAGAGGAAGTCAAGCTATCCCTCTTTGCAGACAACATGATTCTATACCTCAAAAACCCAAGAGAATCTGTCAAAAACCTCCTTGCACTGATAAAAGACTTTGGCAAAGTCGCAGGATATAAAATAAATGTGCAAAGCAATAAACAAACAGAAACTCAAATAAAAAGTACAATCCTAATCAAAATAGTTACACACAAAAATGAAATACCTTGGCATCTTCCTAACCAGAGAAGTAAAAGACCTTTACAATGAAAACTACAAAATATTGCTCAAAGAAATCAAAGATGATACAAACAAATGGAAAAATATTCCATGCTTATGGATTGGAAGAATTAACATTGTTAAAATGTCCATCCTACCCAAGGAAAACTGCAGATTTAATGCAATACCCATTAAATTACCAGCAGCATTCTTCTCAGACCTGGAAACAACAATATAGGAATTCAAAAGGAAACATAAACAACCACGAATAGCCAAAACAATTCTCAGCAAAATAAATAAATAAACTTTATTATAAAGCTACAATAATAAAAAAAAAGCCTGGTATTGGTACAAGAGCAAGTATACAGACCAATGGAATAGGACACAGATTCCAGAAGCAAAACCTCAATTTTTCAACCAACTCATCTTCGACAAAGCCTCCACCACCAACCACTGGGGAGAGGAGAACTTATTCAGTAAATGGTGCTGGGTAAACTGGCTGACTGCATGCAAAAGAATGAAACAGGACATCTATCTATCACCATATAAAAACATCAACTCTAAATGGATCAAAGACCTGAGTGTAAAACCTCAAACTATAAGAACCTTAGAACATGCAGGAGACACCCTTATGGAAATTGGAACTGGCAATCAACTCCTGATCAAAATCCCAGTGCCCATACCATAAGAGATAAGATAGACAAGTGGGACCTCATCAAACTAAAAGAGCAGGGAGACAGCCCACAGACTGGGAAAAAATATTTGCCAACTGTATGTCTGACAAAGGCCTAACATCTAGGATCTACAAGGAACTCAAACATGCCGGGGGAAGAAAAAAAAAAACAGTCCCATTACAAAGTGGGCAAAAGATATGAATAGACCCCTCTCTAAAGAAGACATAGAAGCAACCAACAGATACATGAAAAAATGCTCAGCCTCACTAGTCATCAAAGAAATACAAATTAAAACCATACTGAGATATCACCTAACTCCAGTCAGGATGGCAATCATCAGTAACTCAAAAAACAACAAATGCTGGAGAGGATGTGGGGAAAAGGTAATACTTCTACACTGTTGGTGGGAGTGCAAACTAGTACAACCTCTGTGGAAAACAGTTTGGCGATTCCTAAAACATCTAAAATTCGACATTCCATAAGACCCCACAACCTCCCTACTGGGAATATACCTGGGGGAACTCAAATCACTTTATGAAAAAGACACTAGCACACATATGTTTATTGCATTATTGTCCACAATAGCAAAAACATGGAACTAACCATGCTACCCATTGAAAAAGTACTGGATAAAAAAATGTGTTACATATATATGATGGAATACTATGCAGCCATAAAGAAAGATAAAATTATGAACTTCACAGCAACTTGGATTGATTTAGAGTCTATAATACTGAGTAATCTATCAAAGAAACAAAGAACTGAGTATCACATGTTCTCACTCATGAGCAGACCTTGAACAATTATCATAATACTATAAGAAAAGGATTGGCAGTAGTGGGAAATTGCTGGGGGGAGTGGTGGTGCAGGATTGGCAGTAGTGGGAATCTGTTGGGCAGGGAGGCACACCTCGTCAACAAGGATACCTGCATAATGAACATTTGTATACTTAACCCTGAATTGTACCCATCTTTAAAATAAAAAATTTAAAAAAGAAAAAAAAAGAAAATTCCGGTAGTTATATATCTTGCTGCTAAGTATTTTTATTTTTCTTAGATTTTGTTGTATTACAAAACCTTAGATGAAGAAAAAATGCTGTATTGAAGAGTATACAGATTTTTAAGGCTTTTAATATAATTGGCCAAATTTCTCTCCAAATTATTTCTAAAGATGCCTTTCTTTGCTCATACATTGCTTGATATCATACATTATGAATTTTTTAAATGTGACCATTTGATAGAATAATGTGATATATTATAACTGCTTGAATTTGTTTTTCTTTGATTACTAGTAAACTTCACATACTTATGGTCCATATATTTCAGTGGCATTCCTGGTGATGCCTTCCCATTGTGCTATTAGGTTGAGGTTGGGTGTGAGTCTCTTGATTACTGATTGGTAAATATCATACATACAAGTAACATATATATATGTGTGTATATACATATATATATGTTACTTGTATGTATATATATAATAAGAAATAAGTTATTTTAAACACTTTAACATTATAAAATAATGAAACTAGATCTCTATTTACTATTAAAAGGTGAGTTTTGACTCTCCCTTCATAAGAGAAATAAATTAACAAACTTTTTTGTTCCAATATCCTAATTTCAGCATGGATGATGTCAGGCTTATCTGATTACAGCTGTAAAATGCAGTGGGTCTCAGGCATTGTATACACACTCACCTCATCTTTACACAATTCTTAGTGAAAGATTCCACTCCAAATTAGCATCATGGTTAAATAAATGGGCTGTGATGTTTAACAAATCGGTATTCAAGATCTTTTTGCAACCTTCTAACCATGTGACATTAGGCAATGTACTTAATCTCAGTTTCAGTTTTTTCAGCTGTGAAATGGGAAGAGTAATAACACCTACTTCATAGGGTCTTTTTTGTGAGCGTTAGATGAGGCAATGCTTATAAAAATCCTAATAGTTAAATGTTAACTACGTCTAGGCACTGCTTTACAAGCATAGCGCCTGACAGAAAGATAACTCAATAACTGTTGGCTATATTAAACTAGTATTATTATACCTGTTATTCATCGGCCCTGTCTAACAATTAGAATCAGAGATCCAAAGCCAAGGAAGGTAAAAGTTAGATTAAGCACCACACCTTATAGAATTTTGTTCCAGGGATGTTGGTTTCTGACTGGGAATGTGACATATAACACAATAGTAGGTAAGCTAAGACAGGACATTGACACTGCATTTCTGAACTAAGAAAGAATTCAGAAGCCAGCAAAGTTCAACTCTTTCTCTCTCTCTCTCTCTCTCTCTCTCTCTCTCTGTCACATACACACACACACACATACACACACACACACACACACACACACACACACACACACACACACACACAAGTATTTTTCCTAAGGAGTATGTTCTACTTCCATTTTCCTATCCAGAACCCAAGCACCCAGGCAAACCTATGACTTTTTACAGCAGCACTTTCATGATGAAGAAAGAAGAAAGAAAACCACCTTGAGTCTCTGTGAGGCCAGTAATGCTTAGAGGAATAGCTCCCTCTCTGGGAAGATCTTGTTATCTGGTTTGTCAACTATAAATTATACAACATTTTAAAAAATGTTTGACTTTCATTTCTCTCTTATGAAGCAATCAATGTACTTATTCTATTTCTTCTCTCTCTTTTCTCCCAGGTTTTTTTTTTTTTTTTAGTTGTGCTATTATACAGTCAAGATATCCATGGGAGATTGGTTCCAGGGGCACACCCATTCCAAAATCCAAGGATGCTCAAGTCCATTAAACAAAGTGGATTGGTATTTGCATACAACCTGCTCACATCTTCTTGTATACTTTAAATCATCTCTAGATTACTTATAATACAAAATATGTCAATGCTATATAAATAGTTGTTATACTGTATTGTTCACTTATTTGAATTATTTCTTACTGTTGTATTGTTATTTATTTTTTAAAATTTCTATCCACAATTGGTTGAATCTGCAGTTGTGAAATCCACCCCACATACTTGTCAGAGCAATAAAAAATATTACACATTATTTTTCCACCATTGTTCCCACATTTACTTTAATTTCAGTTCTATAATTAAGCGTGTTGAAGGCTCACTGTTAGTCCTTTGACCAAAGTTTCCTTAGTTCTCTCTGATTTGGATGAAGGTTTTCTCCTTGAATAGTTCTGTGGAAGGGTTCAGAGTACAAGACTGCCTGAGTTTTGTGTGATCAAATGTGTTGAAGGATAGCATTGGTGCATACAATCCTTAGATAACAACCTTGAGTTTCTTGAAATGGATCTCTACTATGGTCTTGTTTTACCACTGAGAAGTTTAATGCAAAAAAGCTCTGGAGATTGAGGATGATGATGGTTATGCAAGATGAATGCATTCATGCCACAGTACTATACACTTTAAAAATGTTTAAAATGGAAAGTTTTATGTACATGTATTTTACCACAATATTTCCTTTTTCAAAGCACCTATTCAATGGCAGGAAGTGTGCTAGACCCTGGGTGCACAGTAATGAGCAAAAAAGACAGATACTCATCCATTACAGAATTTACATTTAGGGAAAAATATAGAAAATAAAGGGGAATTATTTGAATGAGTGGTGGAACAGTGTAGAGAATAAGAACCTGAACTGGGAGGGAATACATCCCTGCTTTTTAAACTAAAAAAAAAATTGTAAATATAGTAATCAATGTTAGCTAAACTTGCTCTATTTCCTTTCTTCTATTTCTTCTCATTAATATTTACCTGCCCTTCTTTTTTGTGAGAAAACCTAAATTCTTCCAGTTGTAATAAAAAGACAATGTTTCAAATCAACAAGAAGGTTGCTCTTCAGATACACAGTATTTAGAATTGTCTTCTTATAATTGAGGGTTTCTTCCTGCTTGGAAATTGTGGGGAGTCATCTTTATGACCATCACAGAAATTATTTGACAATCATGATCCTATTAGAAGTTTCTTCAGAACTGAACTTCTCACTTCATGAATTAACCATTTTACAGAGATTTTTGTTGAAAGTGATGAAACTATTTACCACACCAACAATACCATCATCCTCTTTAACTGTGGCAAACTTGGCTAATGTGACTAAGCTAGAATATTTTCATCATCGTATGCTATACCTGGATATTGGTGCTATCAAAGTAGGTAGCTAAATATGTGTTTCAAGAAAGGGACTGACTTCCCTAATCCTAAACCTCCATCCTCTACCTAAAAGCAATAATATATGTCCTCAACTTCCAAATTTTTTTTATTGTGATGAAATATACATAAAATTTACCCTTTTAACCACCTTAAGTATACAGTTCTGCTGCATTAAGTACATTCACATTGCTCTGAAACCATCACCACCATCCATCTCCAGAACATTTTAATCTTCCCAAACTGAAACCCTGTGTCCATTAAGCATAACAACTCATACCTTCCTCCCTGAAGCCCCTGGCAACCACCATTCTATCTTCTGTCTCGATCAATTTGACCATTCTATTATTTGACAACAGCAAATAATTTTTAACTGTAGTGTAATTATTCTAATTTTTAATACAGTTAATCAAGCAAATTATGTCCCTTAAACTATAAGATCAGCTCAGCTTTGGTACATATACAAAGACCTCATGGTATAAAATGTGAGCCTTGGCCTGATGGGGACCTGCCTCCATTAGGCAAACACAAGACCCCTTTATTTGCCCTATTTAGGTGAACTCTAAACAGTCTCACCGACTTTCTGGGCCCGGCCTATATACTCTGTGTGTTTCTGATGGTGCAAACTCAGTCGTAAAAATATCTACAGTACTTGCTTTAAAAGTACTCGCTGCCACTTAACTGTAAACAGACTTGTAATTTGGCTGTAAAAACTCATGAGTTGCTGAAAGGGGCTATAATAAAGTCGTAATGATTGCTGGCACAAACACTGCTAGAGAGGTCAACGATGGTTGGCTGGCTATGAAAGATGGTATGCATGTTGTAAGCTGGGCAAGGCTTGGGCCATGGCCATCCGGTATTGCCTCTAGAGAGGTTTGTCTTTCTTTTGGTCCTTGATTCCCCAACACATCAAGTGCTGTTGGGTTCACAGTTGTTAAGCAAAAGACACAATGTCAGTTATCAATTTCAGCCTTATTGAGGATACAGAGGCACCCCTCAAGACTCTCAGGTCTCTTGAAAAATAAAGATCTTTCTTTGGCATGAAAATGTGAAGCAACATTTGGAAATGAAGGCTGTTTTCTGCTAAAAACAGCTCCCACTAGGCCAAGGTTGGTGGCTCAGCCTGTAATCTCAGCATTTTGGGAAGCCGAAGTGAGTGGATTGCCTGAGCCCGTGGGTTCAAGACCAGACTGGGCAACTTGGCGAGACCTGGTCTCTACAATAAATTTTTTTAAAAAGTTAGCCGGGTATGGTAGCGTGTGCCTATAGGTCTGGCTACTTGGAAGGCTGAGGCAGAAGGATTGCCAGAGCCCAGCAGGTCGATGCTGGGGTGGCCATGAGTGTGCCACTGCACTCCAGCCTGGGTGACAGAGTGAAACTCCAACTCAAAAAACAACAACAAACAAACAAAAAAAACAGCTCCCACTAAAAGTTAAGGGTGCCACCCCTTTTCTTGCATGTGACAAAATAACTTTTCTTTCTAGCTATGAAGGAAGATGCAGTTTTGTTTTTTTAAATTCTGAGATACAGGGAAAGTATAACCAAAAGATGGACCCTCAGAGCCAGAAGTGACCTGGCATCAGTAGGCCTGTGTAGGGGCTTCCAAAGATGGCCAAGGAGGTTCTCATAATGAACACCTGGCTCAAGAGACCGACATCTGAGCAAAGGCTGTGGTCTCACAAAGCCACCCTTTTCTCTTCCTCTCCTCTGGCCCTCCCTGTTCTCTCTCTGTCTTAACTCTGTCCCTGGTTGCTTTCTATAGTTCCCTATCTGGGGTTAGTGTGGAAGTGGGCCCACTATACCAAGAGCAATCCTTCAGGTGACGCTTGTTTTGGTTGGGGCCCATTCAGACTTCCCTCTTACCCTGCAGCTGCACAGCCCTTCTGAGACCGAGGGTTTGGCCACACAAATGGCACGCCCACCTCAGCTTTGCCAGCAGTCCAGGCCCTAGGATGATAGAAAGTATCTTGACTTAAAGTCAGGAGACCTGAACTTGGGAAAGTAATTTTATCTTTCAGGGCTTGGGGCCTCCTCTGTAACATGAGGAGAGTAAACCCATTGTCTAAGGTCTTTTCTAGCTTTAGGAGTTTTGACTTTTTTTGAGCTACAGGATATCTCTTGGAGTCATTGTTCTCTACACTTTCAGAAAGATGAGACCAGAGAAGACCTGGATTACAGGAATACATTTCTTCAGTCAGGGTCCTGGCTTAGACTTACAGAGTTTAGAAAGAGCCACACAGATCCTGAAAGTCAACTTGAAAATACCATTTACACTGAGATTTTATCAGAATTAAATTATTCTAAAAGAAGACGGCCTTTTAGATAAATAGCATGCTCTTTTATTAATTCTTTGAGGTGTCATCTTTTTGGGAAAAAGAAAGGAAAAGTATAATAAGCATAAATATCATTCAGGCCACAGAGTGCTTTTGCTTGTTTGTGGTTTTGTTTTGTTTTTAAATGTAGTCACAAATTTTTCTGTGATGTCTGGATATGCAAGAAAACCAGCCTGAATACTCATCTCATGATCTCTGTCGCTTGGAAGAAAAACATAGGTTCTGAGGTCTTTGCAGAGCTGCTCCTGGACAGTCTGTGCTGGCTGTTACAGCTAAGGTGAGCTCACGCCATCTGCATGAGCTACAGAGTCCTGAGTCCATGTGGGGACTTCCATAAACCCTGAAGGGGCAGGATAATGCTTCTGTTTTAACCAAAACCCTCTTTTCCTCTCCTCTCCTGTTCTTTTGGATTTGGCTTGATGTGTATTATCATACTCCATATTCCTGGCACCACTGTACATAATGATCAGTGCATTCCTAGGTTCTGAGCTCAGGACACTGGTTCTGAGATACTAGAATTTAAAAAAATATAGCCAACACCACTTTTCACATTTAGCATTTCTGCACTATTTTTTTGTTGTTGCTGTTTTTATTTTGTTTTGTTTTGGTTTGGTTTTTGGAGTCAGAGTCTCACTCTGTTGCCCAGACGAGAATGCAGCAGTGCAATCCCAGTTCACTGTAGTCTCAATCTCCTGGACTCAACAAATCCTTCCACCTCAGTCTACTGAGTAACTAGGACTACATGTATATGCCATCATGCTCAGCTAATATTTCTTTTTTAGAGATGAGGTCTCACTAAGATGCCCAGGCTGGTCTCGGACTTCTGACCTCAAGTGATACTTCCACATTGGCCTCCTAAATTACTGGAATTACAAGCGTGAGCCACCATACCCAGTCACACGTCTGCACTATTTTAAGGGATTGTTAAGACCTTAATCCAATTTATCCCCTATGAGAAACCAAATGGTTTCTGCATTTCCCTTGATCTTATTTGTGCTTATTTCTCAATTCTATTCCTGATTTATTTCCTGGCACCCTTTGCTTTGATATCTATGTACCAAGAAAATCACAAGGCTAACATGGACATGCAGAGTGTTCTGTGATCCTCTCTCTGAAGGTGGGCATAAATCAAGGCACATTAGAAATCCCATTCAACAATGCCTGAGCTTCCAGAACACTTTGGGAATGACCTCCTCAATGAATGTGCACCAACTGCACTGTTTGGTACCTAGCGATCATTTGCTCAACAATATGCATTGCAAAGTTCATGGGATTAAAAGTGTACCTTTGTGAGATGGAGAGATAGGGGTCAGGCTCCTGGACAGCAACCTATAAATTGAAACAAGCAGTAAGGTCATCTTTGCCTGGCCAAAGAGGTGACCAAAGGATCTTGATGAGAAGACAAGAGACTTAGGACCAGACAAGAGAGTTATCCTTTTCTTCCTTGCTAATCTGGGCCACTTCTTTACTAGTTACATCCCCAGCCATTGGTCACCAAGATCCCTGGGTCTCTTTCCCAATTCTTTGTAACCAAGATCTACTTAGATGTACGAGCTGTAAGTCATCTGGAATATCTACTCTGTAATGGACATAAAGCTTTCTGAAGCCAAATATAGTACAAATCACAAGATGAAAAACCTAAAACAACAAGCTTAAAGTTGGGAAACACTCCCTCACTCTCACCTCCTACAACTTACACCCACATAACATATCCATCCAAACTTACTTATTTTAAGCTCAATGGGTCAAATACAATCCTGGACTTACTATTATATGTATTTGCCTCCATGCATCTCATATTTTGAATTGCTTATGCTTTTAAAAACCACCTAAAATCCTTCAGGGAAAAATAACATATAGCTCAATCACTTTGTAAATGGAAAATAAATGAGGCGTCATTTTTTTTCTAAGAGATCCCCCCTTCCCTCCAGCTTACTTGTCCAGACCCTGTTCTGAGCTCCTTTAGCTTCCTTCTGGAAATTTGGCTTCTATGCTGCCTCGTGGTTTGTAGAGCACAGATAGTATCCTGGAAATATTATGTTTCTTACATGCTCCTTGTATGTGAGGGTCCTCATAGCTCCTTGGTTGTCTTCATGCTATCCATTAACAACCCTCAGCCCAGGCCTGGGCATAGACCTTTGATAGCAAACACGTACTCTTGTTTTAGTCAACCAGATCTGTGGAATAAACTTTGGAGATCAACAGGAACGAAAGGCAGCTTTCTTTCACATCTACTATGCCCACAATGGCAGTTTAAGCCTCAGTTGTCAGATGGATGTGGTGGCTCATGCCTGTAACCCCTGCACACTGGGAGACTGAAGTGGGGGAATCACTTGAGCCCAGGGGTTGGAGATCAACCTGGGGAACATAGTGAGACCTTGTCTCTACAAAAAAACCATAACAATTAGTCAGGAGTGGTGGTGCGTGCCTGTAGTCCCAGCTACTCAGAAAACTGATGTGGGAGGATTGCTTAAGCACAGGAGGTCGTGGCCTGGATTACACCACTGTACTTCAGCCAGGCAGAGTGAGATTCTGTCTCAAAAAAAAAAAAATGAAAGAAAGAAAGAAAGAAAGAAAGAAAGAAAGAAAGAAAGAAAGAAAGAAAGAAAGAAAGAAAGAAAGAAAGAAAGAAAGAGTGAGCTGTTGAATGACTGCTTTATGGGCACGATCTCACTTAATCTGCACAAGTTCATTTTATAGACAAGGAAACAGAAGCATAAAGAGGTCTTGTCATCTATCTAACGTGGCGGAACATAGCTGAGAACTCAGACAATTGGCTTCAGATTCAAAATCTTAATTAAACAGGAGGGTCCAGACAAAAAGAAACGAGGAGGGGGCGGGGGGGGGTTGGAGCAGTTAGAGATGGCTTCACGGAGACCATAGTGTTTGCTCTGGGCCTTGAAGTTTGTGAAGCTCTGAACAGGCAGAGAAAAGGATGGCTGTTTAAGGAAAAGCACAAGCCAAACTTTCAAAGCTGAAAGTGCAGCATGCCCATCACCAGCTCCTTCCATCGCCTGACCAATGCTTCACAGAAGAGGTCTTACATCAGCTGCCCATTGGAGGCAATGGTCCTTGTGCTATTGTGGCCTCTAGACCAGCGCGGGGCAGAGCCCATTCAGCCCACTACAGCCAGATCTGACCCTCTGCCCCTGGCATTTGCTGATACTGAAGCTCCGTGCTTGGCTTCCTTCTTTATCTTTATAATCAAGCTTAATTTATACTTCGGAACAGAGTGATGTGTAATGGTGTACACGAGCCATGCGCTCGGGAAGGAGTGGCAGGTTGAAGACTCAATTTCCTGGCCTCTCCAGCTTTGCGTCACCCTCCTTAATGATATTTCAACATTGAGTGGTTTGGGTTTTTTTTTCCTCTTTAAATTAAATATACAGTAGGTGTTTTGTGTTTAATTTCCTTAAGAAAAAAACTGTGTTGTGGGGGTGAAACGGTAAAAAAAAAAAAATAGAAAAGAGTTCTGGAAGTTTATAAAAACCATATTGTGTGCTCAGGAGACGGGAGTTACCTTTTTGGAGCCTTTTAATTCTCCAGGGAATACTCATAATGTGGTCTTATGAGTTTTGTTTGCTGCTGTATTTTTCTTTTTAGTCTTTCTTTCTTTTTCAGCATGTGCATTACCTCCTGAGTCGCTTGTCTTTTTATATGCTCTGCAGAGGTATATTGCTGACACAATAGCCTGGAGCAAGGAGTCAGTGGGGCCACTCCTGTTCCATCACGTAATTACAGTCACAGGGTGTATTTATAGCAATGGAGGTGCCAAAGTGGGGGGCCGAGAGGTAAACAAAGGGTCCTGCCTTAAGGAAGGTGGCTCACTGAGTCAGCAACAAGAGACTCTCCCTGGTAAGGATTGGTAGAAAGGTAGGGAGGGTGGTCAGAGATGCCACCCTCCCTACCTCTGTTCTCAGAAAGGTCAACTGTTGTACGCTGCATGCTCAAGGGAGGAAAGAGCAAGAGGAAAGGAACACCAGGATGCTCTAACGCTCCCTTCCCTCTATATCAGAAGTTCTCCCACAGTGCTTCTCAGAGTCAGAGGTGGGCGGGTTCTGCAAGAATGGCTTCGAGGCTATGGTTGGGGGAGTTGCAGAAGAAGGGGTAACTTAATGGATGAGGGGAGGGCATGGCTGTTGGTCCCTCCCCAGCCCTACAGAGAGCTACTGCACTCTTATCTGACTCACATGTAGACGTTCTGAGTAAGATTTTGTTGGAAGAATAGTTTCTTCCTTTAACTAAAACATTTGACTGTTCCTGATCTATAGGAACTTTCAATTCCTATCAAATGAACCATCTCACAGCCCCTCTCTAAGTATTGGTCTGTTCTCCCACCCCTTCCTGCCCTTGGAAATCCTTTAGACTCAACTGGAGTTGCCACACCCCACTGAAGGCTTTGGGTGGCCCACTGTAATGGCCCCACAGTGGCATCTCTCTGCTCTTGGGTGTGTCACAGCCCACGTTTCCCAGCCTCCAGAGTGATCATTCTATAATATGACACCAGTCCTCTCCCTGAACTGGTTAAAGCCCTTCTGTACCCATCCCCCAATCTGCTGGAAGCAAACACCAAATATATATTCATACACACACACACACACACACACACACACACACACACACACACACACACACATACACACACGTGCATATATATATATTTCCAGCTTTATTGAAATATAATTGATGGATAAAAAGTATATATATTTAAGGTACATATGTTTTGATCTATAGATACATTGTAAAAGGACTACCACAATCAATCTTATTAACACATCCATCACCTCACATAGGTATCTTTTCTTTCTTTCTTTTTTGTAGTGAGAACATTTCAGATCTACACTCCGAGAAAATGTCAAGTATACAATGCAGAATTACTGACTATAATCACCATGTGTACATTAGATATAAGAACTTCATCCTGCATCACTTAAACTTTGTGTCCTTTGACCAACATCATCCCATTTCCCCCACTCCCTAGCTCCTGGCCACCACCGTTCTACTCTCTGCTTCTATTAGGATTTCGACTACGATTTTAGACTCCACATGTAAGTGAGATCATACAATGTCCGTCATTCTGTGCCTGGCTTATTTCACTTATTATTATGTCCTCAAGGTCAATCCACATGGTCTCAAATGACAGACTTTTCTTCTTTTGTCAGGCTAAATAACATTCCACTGTATATACCATATTTTAAGAAAATCTGTTCATTCATCAGCAGACACTTAGGTTGATTCCATACCTTGTCCGTTGTGAATGATGCTGCAGTGAACATGGGAATGCAGAGTTCTCTTTGACACACTGATTTCATTTCATTTGGATTCCTCCCTCCACCCAGAAGTAAAATTGCTAGATCTCATGGTAAATTTTTAATTTTTGAGAAAACCTTCATACTATTTTCCATAATGGTTCTAGCAATTTACATTTCCAAGGGATACAAGGGTTGCTTTTTCTCTACATCCTCACCAACACTTGTTATATTTTGTCTTTTTGATAATAACTGTTCTATCATATCTGATGAGGTAATATCAAATGGTAGTTTTAATTTGCATTTCTCTGATGATCAGTGATATTGAGGATTTTTTATACCTGTTGGCTGTTTGTGTGTCTTCATTTAAGAAATGTCTATTCAGGTTCTTTGCTCAATTCTTAATTAGGTTATTCATTTTATTGTTGAGTTGTGTGAGTTCCTTATATGTTTTGGATATTAACCCCTTATCAGATGTACACTTTGCAAATATTTTCTCTAATTCCACAAGTTGTCTCTTAACTCTGCTGATTGTTTTCTTTTGCTATCTAGAAGCTTTTTTGGTTGATGCAATCCCACTACCCAATTTTAATTTTTTTCTTATGCTTTTGGGATCATATCCAAAAAGTTATTGTCCTCACCAATGCCAAGAAGATTTTTTCCCAATATTTTATTCTGGTAGTTTTACAGTTTCAGGTCTTACATTTAAGGATTTAATACATTTTGAGTTGATTTTTGTATATGGGATAAGAGTTCATTCTTCTATTAGTGAATTTCATTCTTCTATTAGTGAATATCCAGTTTTCCCAATATGATTTATTGAAGAGACTATCTTTTCGCCATTGTGTGTTCTTAGCATCTTTAACAAAAATCAATGCATGAATTTATCCTAAGCTCTCTAGTTGGCTCCATTGGTCTACATGTCTGTTTTTACACTGTATCATACTCTTTTGATTATTATTGCTTAAAATCAGGTTGTGTGATACAGCTAGCTTTGTTCTTTTTGTTTAATATTTCTTTGGTTATTTGAGGACTTTTGTGGCTCTATACAAATTTTAGGGTTGCTTTTTCTAATTCTGTGAAAGATAACATTGGAATTTTCCTAAGAATTGCATTGAACCTATAGATTGCTCTGGTTGGTATGGACATTTTGACAATATTAACTATTCAATCCCATAAACATGGGATATCTTTTATTTATATGTGTCTTCTTCAGTTTCTTTCATCAATGTGTTGTACTTTCAGTGTATAGATATTTCAACTCCTTGGTTAAATTTATTAAGGTTTATAAGATTTTTTGATGCTTAAATGAGATTGTTTTCTTAATTTTTTTCAGATAGTTTGTTGTTGGTGTATATACACATAACTTATTTTGCATTTTTATAATGTTAGATAATGTGTGTTTATCATATATGGCTTTTAATATGTTGAGGTCCACAGTACCATACTGTTTTGATTACAATAGTTTGGTAGTTTATCTTGAAATTAGGTTATGTGATACCTACAAATTTGTTCTTTTTATTCAAGATTGTTTTGCCTACTTGAGGACTTTTGTTTTTACACAAATTTTAAGATTGCCTTTTCTATTTCTATTTTCTTTTGTATATAATTTGTTGAAGGGTTTTATTATGAAAAATGTTGTATTCTGTCAGATGGTTTTTCTGCATCTATTCAGATAATTATTTTTGTTCTTCATTCTGTTAATGTGGTGTATCACATTTACCTATTTGCATATGTTAAACCATCCTTGCATTCCATGAATAAATCTCATTTGATCATGGTATATGATTCTTTTGATGTGCTGTTGAATTTGGTTTGCTAGTATTTTGTTGAAAATTTGTGTATGATTTTCATAAGGGATATAGGCCTATACTTTTCTTGTACTCTGCTTGTCTAGCTTTGATATTATGGTAATGCTGGTCTCATAAAATAAGTTTAGAGGTGTTCCACCCTTTTGCATTTTTTTGAAGAATTGCCTTTAATTCTTCTATAAGTGTTTGGTAGAATTTGCCCATGAGCCATCAGGTCCTGGGCTTCCCCTTTTTGGAAAATTTTTATTACTGATTCAATATCTTACCAATTATTGATCTATTCAGTTTTTCTATTTCTTTATGACTCAGACTTGGTAGGTTGTATGTTTCTAGAAATGTGTCAATTTTCTCCAGGTTATCCAATTTGTTGACATATAATTGTTCATATCACTCTCTAATAATCCTTTATATTTCTGTGGCTTTGGTTATTATGTCTTCCTTTTCATTTATAATTTTGTTTGAGTCACCTCTTTGTTTTCCTTAGTCTAGCTAAAGATCTGTTTGTTTCTTAATCTTTTCATAAATCCAATTCTTCGTTTTGTTGATCTGTTATATTGTTTCTCTAGTGTCTGTTTTATTCATCGCGTCTCTGATCTTCTTTCTTTCTTACTGCTAACATTGTATTTAGTTTTTCTTCCTTTCATAGTTCCTTGAGGTGTAAAGTTAGGTTATTTATGTGGGGTATTTCTTTTTTCTTAATATAAGTATTCATCACTATAAACTTCTCTCTTAGAACTGTTTTTTGGGGTTTTTTTGCACACAGAGGTTGTCATATGTGTGTTTCAATTTTCACATGTCTAAATATTTTTAAGATTAACCTTTTGATTTATTCTTTGTGCCACTGGTTATTCAGTAGTGTGTTGTTTAATGTCCACATATTGGTTAATGTTCCAGTTTTTCTCTTGTTATTCTTAGTTTCATACATTTGTTGTCAGAAAAAATATTTGATGTGGTTTTAACCTTCTTGAATTTGTTAAGACTTGTCTTGTGGCCTACCTCTCATTTGATTAATCCAGGAGAATGTTCCATGTGTACTGGAAATGAATGTATATTCTACCCCTATTGAATGAAATGCTCTGAATATATCTTTTTGGCCAATTTGATCTATAGTATTGTTCAAATCCACTGTTTCCTAATTGATTTTCTGCCTAGACAATCTACTCATTGTTGAAAATTGAGTGTGAAAGTCCCCTGCTATTATTGTATTACTGTCTATTCCTTTTTCTGTTGATATCAGCTTTATATACTAAGTTTTCTGATGTTGGGTACATACATATATTTATAATTGTATAGTCTTTTATGAATTGACCCCTTTGTCACTATATTATGAACTTCTTTGTCTTTTAGGACAGTTTTGACTTAGAGTCTATATTGTCTGATAAAGGTATAACTATCCTTGCTCCCTTTTGGTTACCATTTCAGCAAAATATATTTTTTCCACTTCTTCTCTTTTAACCTATGTGCACCTATAAAGCTAAAGTGAGTCTCTCATAGGCAGCGTATGGTTAGATCTTGTTTATTTGTATCTATTCAGCCACTCTGTGTCTTTTGATTAGATAACTGAATCCATTTACATCTAGAAGTAATTACTAGGGCCAGGTGTAGTGGCTCGTGCCTATAAAACCAGTACTTTGGGAGGCCGAAGTAGGAGGATTGCCTGAGTCAGGAGTTTGAGACCAGCCTTGGCAACATAGCAAGACTCCATCTCCACAAAATTTTTAAAAATTAGTTGGGCATGGTGACACAAGTTTGAAATCCTAATTACTTGAAAGGTTGAGGTGGGAAGATCCCTTGAGCCTAGGAGTTTGAGGCTATAAGGACCTATGATCACACCACTGCACTCTAGTCTGGGCAACAGAGCAAGTCCCTGTCTCTAAGCAAAACAAAACAAAAATAATTACTGATAAGTGAGAACTTAATATTGACATTTTGTTTTTTGTTTTCTGGTAGTCTTATAGTTCCTTTCAAAATTCTTTATGGTTAGTTTTATATTTTCACATGCTTTTAAGTTGTTACTGTCCTGTTTTTCAACGAAACTTTCAGTATTTTTTGTAAAGCAGGTCCAGTGGTGATGAAGTCCCTCAGTTTTTGTTTGTCTGAGAAAATCTTTATCTTTCCTTAAGGATGGATAGTTGTGTATACTTTTCTTGATTGGCAGTATTTCTTCCCCTCTTTCAGCATCTCACTCTCTCATGTCCTGCAAGATTTCTGCTAAGAAATCTGTAGATAGATTTATAAGGGTTCTATTTTAGGTAATGAGTTGCTTTTCTTGTGCTGCTTTCAAAGTTCTCTCTTTGTCTTTGACTTCTGAGAATGGAATTATAAAGTGTCTCAGTGAGGATCTTTTATATGCTTAATCTATTTGGGGTTCTTTTGACTTAATGGATCTGGATATTCACTTCCCTCTCCATATACAGGAAGTTTTCTGCCATTTCTTCTTTCAATAAACATTCTTTTTCTGCTTCATCAAAGAGAATACCTATAATATAATACCTATATTGGTTTCCTTGTTGGTGACCCATACGCTTTATAGACTCTTTTTTATACTTTTTGTCTTTTTGGTTTCTTTTCTTGGGAAATTTCAAATGGCCAGTCTTCAGGTTTTCCAATACTTCCTTCTGCTTGATTGAGTCTGCTACTAAGCTCTTTATGAATTTTTTCAGTTTAATCACTATGTTCTCAAATTCTAGATGTTTGTTTCTTTTTTATGAGTTGTCTCATTCTGTTGGACTTCTAATTTTGCTTAGCTTTCTATCAGTATTTACTTGTATCTTGCTGAACTTCTTTAAGAAAATTATTTTGAATTCTTTGTCAGGCAGCTCATAAATCTTCATTTCTTTAGGTTACTGGTACTTCATTTTGTTCCTTTGTTGGTTTCCTGTGTTTCTGATTATTCAGCTTCTTGTGCCCTTGCGTTGGTGTCTGTGCATTTGAAGAAGTAGGCACTTCCTCCAGTCTTTAAAGACTGCCTTTAGCAGGGAAAGCTCTTCACCAATCAGTCCATAAAGAGATTCTAGGTAGTTGACTGGCAGGGCCTATAGGAAGACTTACTGCTGAAATCTTCAGGCAGGCTAGCCTGGTGCCTGAGTCAGCAGATTGACAGGCTTGGACCTTGGGTCCACAGGAGCTGGCCTGGTCCCAGAGTTTACTGAGGTGAGTCTGATGACTGAGTCTTCAAACAGGCCTAAAATCTGGGTCCATGTGGAAAAGCCTAAAGCCTGTGTGTGGTAGTGGGGTGGCCTAGAAATGAGGACACACTTGTAGCCTGGGTCCACAGATGCAAAAGCCCAATTATATGAACACAACACTCAACAGCCTGTGCACTCAGACTTTTCTCTCCAGTTGCTCACCTGTATCCCCATTATGCCCCATATGGCAATGATACAGATCCCTTATTCACTCAATTAATCAGTATTTATTGAACAAGTATTATATTCCAGCAATGCTATTTATACTGCATGAAAGATACAATATGAAGGCCCTCACTGAGTTTTTGTTCTACAGGACAAAGGAAGCAACAAACACAAATGCATAAATAATATTGTTGGCAGGTATCATGCAGAAAACAAGAGGGGAAAAGGGTAGAACATAAGTCATGGGTTATTTTGTACAGAGCATGAGACTAAGACTCTTTGAATAGGTAATATTTATACAGAAACTAGAAAGTCAGACAGGATCTGAGGAACTAGTACTCCAGGCATGAAGGGAGGGGACTGATATTTACCACACTATGTAATTCCACAGAGTGGAAGGAACTACCACTTCCCAGGAGGGTAAAAAGCAAGGAAGATCTCTCCAAAGCACAATCTTTCTTACTCCTGCCTACAGCTGATTTCAGACAAGAGGAGTTTCAGGTGAGGGAGTAAATCATAGAAACAGTTCTTTCCTGGAGTTTTGCTTGGACAAGGCCAGTGAAATAGAACTGTGGCCAGTAGGGCAATAATAAAGGTCAAAGGGAGCTTGGGGAGAATTGTTTACTTATATTTTGGTTTGGCAAGATATTGGTGATGGGAAGATTTATTATGTGTCTGGGTGAGATTCCACAGAAGGAGATCTAAACCAGTGACAATAAGAATCTATTCTTAGGCCTTCTTGAGTGGACTGGAGGATGAAGGCCTGACCATGTGCATTGTTTCTGATTCTGAAGATTCTAAGGCTCATGGTAAGATAATAAAAAAGGCCCTTGGGAACCACTCATGGTGGGATTCAGGAGCTCAGAGAAGGCATACGTTTTCCAGGATCCTGTCTTAAGACCAATTCCAAAGTTAGCAGTGCTGAGACACCCTCTCCTTTCATTAAGGTGGCTCTACAGAGCATACAGCCTTCAAGATTTGCAACTCACAGTCCTCCCAGGGAGCATGGCAGGTCATGTGCTTTGAGACCTTCAAGTCTAGCTAGAAGCCACAGATTGATGTCCCCTACTTTCCAGACATCCCACCAGAGTCATGGGGGTTGGCTATCTAAGCTACCCACTAGCTGTGATCCACTGCTCCCCATCCAGTTCTCCAGCCTGCCTCAGGGCACAGTTTAACTCATGGACCAGCCCTCTTTCCCTGCCACCCACCTTCCCCTCCATCCATCACCATCAAGCTCCAGCATGTCTGCATTTTCCTGCCACTTTTATGCCAAAACAAAATCAGTCAAATAAAACACAGCCATGCAGCATCAGGCTGCATACTGACTCCAACAGCTCAGGGAGGAAAGCAGCTGAGCTAGCCCTGCAGAGCAGCAGCCAAGGCTCAAGTTCCAGAAACAGAAGTGGACACTGCCACATCCCAGGGGCATCCTAGTCCCTTCCAATGCACACCCAAGAGTGGGTGGCCTAGGCTCTTCTCAGAGTTCCTCCTAGTCAACCTCCTTCGCATCTGGAATTTCATAGCCCCAGCTGAGGGAGCAGTGCCTATCTGTGTTCTGCCATAAATCTTCCCCAGCATGGCCTGAGAACATGCAGGTGCACCCAACCCATACATGGAGTCCCTACTTGCATGTTCCTGGATACCACACCCAAAGTGCACCTTGTCTTATTCTGTAACATGTTATTGACTAACTTGATGACTTAAAGCACAAGGCTAAGAATGTCGTTTGTTGATGCTTCCTATGCAAATCAAGTTCATTTTCCTTCTCCAAGAAACATTGCTGAAAAACTGATTTGAGTATATCTATCCTGCTGTGGCTTGGCCTTCATGGGGTACCATTTTCATATATTTCCAGAGTTTTTAAAGTCCTTGTTGGAGGCAGAGTAGCAAGGAAAGGCTGCTGTGAAAGAAAGCCATGGATTTAGGAATGCGATGCCTCAGGTTAAAGGGCTAAGGTGAATCTCTATTTCTGTGTAGCCGCCTCATTCTCTGATGCTCAATATTTGAGTACAAGGGCATGGTAGAAAAGACATTGGCTCTGGAATCAGATGTACGTTGCCTTCAACCCCAGCTCTACCACTACAAAGACAATGAAATAAGATGCTATAGTAGAATGCTTAGTGCTGTATCTGCCACAATGAGCCTTGTAGTGGTATCCAATCCTACTGAGCCCTCCCTTGTCAGCGAGTACTCTCCATTCCCCACTTCCTGGTACTGTATTCATGTGCTTTTTAAAAAAAAATTCTTTTTTTCTAGGCATTCTTCATTTCAGCTGTTCTTTTTAATTTTTTTTTTATTTTAAAAATGTGGGGTACTATTCAGGGTTAGGTATACAAATGTTCATTATGCACCTTGTTGATGAGGTGTGCCTCCCCCAGCAGTTTCCCACTACTGCCAATCCCTTTCTTCTAGTATTATGATAATTGTTCAAGGTCTGCTTAGGAGTGAGAACATGTGATACTCAGTTCTTTGTTTCTGTGAAAGATCATTCAGTATTATAGACTCTAAGTCCATCCAGGTTGCTGTGAAGCTCATGATTTTGTCCTTCCTTATGGCTACATAATATTCCATCATGTATATATACCACATTTTTTTTAGCCAGTCCTCTTTCAATGGCCGGCACAATTGATTCCGTGTTTTTGCTATTGTGAACAAAGCTGCAATAAATATGAGTGTGCAGGTGTCATTTTCATAGAGTGATTTGAGTTCCTCTGAGTATATTCCCAGAAGGAAGATTGTGGAGTCATATGGAAGGTTGGTGTTTAGATCTTTCAGGAATCACCAAACTGTATTCTACAGAGGTTGTCCTAGTTTACACTCCCACCAACAGTGCAGAAGTGTTCCCTTATCCCCTCATCCTCTCCAACATCTGTTTTGTTGTTTTTATTTTGTTTTGTTTTGTTTTTTTGATTTAATGATGACCATACTGACTGGAGTTAGGTGGTATCTCAGTGTGGTTTTAATTTGCATTTCTTTGAAGACTAGTGAGGCTGAGCATTTTTTCCTGTATCTGTTGGCTGCTCATGTGTCTTCTTTTGTGAAGTGTCTAATCATATCTTTTGGCCACTTTGTAACGGGGTTGTTTGTTTTTACTTTTAGGCAGATTTGTGTTCCTTGTAGATTCTAGATGTTAGGCCTTTGTCAGATATACAGTTGGCAAATATTTTTTCCCAATCTGTGGGCTCTCTCCCCACTCTCTTGACAGTTTCTTTTGCTTTGCAGAAACTTTTCAGTTTGATGAGATCCCAGTTGTCTATCTTATCTCTTATGGCATGGGCACTTGGGGTTTTGATCAAGAATTGGTTGCCAGTTCTAATTTACATAAGGGTGTCTCCTGCATTTGCTAAGGTTTTTTATAGATTGACATTTAGATCTTTGATCCATTTAGTGCTGAGTTTTATGTATGGTGATAAACAAGGGTCTTGTTTTAATCTTCTGCATGTGGTCAGCCAGTTTTCCCAGCACAATTTATTGAATAGGTTCTCCTCTTCCCAGTGTTTGCTGATGGAGGTTTTGTTGAAGATGAATTAGTTGAGGAATTGATGTTTTTGCTTCCAGAATCTCTATCTTGTTCCATTGGTCTATACGCCTGTTCTAGTACAAATACCAGGCTGTTTTGATTCTTGAAGCTTGATAATAAAGTTTAAAGTCTGGGAATCGGATACCTCCTGCTTTGTGTTTTTTGTTGTTGTTGTTGTTTGTTTGTTTGTTTATTTGCTGAAGATTGTTTTGGCTATTCAGAGTTGTGTTTGTTTCCATATGAATTTCTGTATTGTCGCTTCCAGGTCTGAGAAGAATTCTGCTGGTAATTTAATGGGTATTGCATTAAATCTGTAGATTGCCTTGGGTAGGATGGACATCTTAACAATGTTGATTCTTCCAATTCATGAGCATGGAATATTTTTTCATTTGTTTGTGTCACTTTTTATTTCTTTGAACAGTGTTTTGTAGTTTTCGTTGTAAAGGTCTTTCACTTCTCTGGTTAGGAAGATGTCAAGGTACTTCATTTTTTTTTTGTGTGGCTATTGTGAATGGGATTTTGCTTTTTATTTGGGTCTCTGCCTGCTTGTTGTTGGTGTATAGGATTTCAACTGTCTTTTGCGCATTTCCTTTTTACCCTGAGGTTTGTCAAATTCCTTTATCAGTGCAGAAAGCTTTTGATAGATCTCTTGTGTTTTTGAGGCATGGAATCATGTCATCTGCAAAGAGGGATAACTCAGCTTCCTCTTTTCCTATTTGGATACCCCTGATTTTCTTTCCTTATCTGATTTAGCTAGGACTTCAAACACTATGTTGAACAGGAGCAGGTGAGAGTGGGCATCCTTGTCTTATTCTGGTTTTCAGGAGAAATGGTTCCAATTTCTGTTTGTTTAGCAGTATGTAGGCTGTGGGATTCACATAGTTGGCTCTTAATATTTTGAGGTATATTCCATCTATGCTTGTTGTTTGAGGGTTTTCATCAAGAAGCACTGCTGGATTTTATCAAAAGCTTTTCTGTGACTAATAGATATAATCATATGTTTTTTGTTATTACATCTGTTAATGTAGTTAATTACTTTTATGGTCTTGCAGATGTCGAACCTGATCTGTATCCTGGGGATGAAGCCTACTTGGTCATGGTAGGTGATTTTTGAGATGTGTTATTGGATCCGGTTTCCTAGAATCTTGTTGAGAATTTTAGTATCTATGTTCATCAAGGATATTGGCCTATAATTCTCTTTCTTTGTTGGATTTTTACCCAATTTGGGTATCAATGTGATGTTAGCTTCATAAAATGATTTGGAGAGAGTTCTATCTTTCTTTGTTGCCTGGAATACTTTCAATAGGATTGGTATCAACTCCTTCTTGTATGTTTGTAGAATCCTGCTGGAAAGTCATCTGGTCCAGGGCTTTTCTTTTGTAGGTAGTTTTGTAGGTAGTCCATTTCTTGGGTTGTTATTGGTCTATTTGGGGTCTCTATTTTTTCTTGTTTCAACCTGGGGAGGTGTGTGATGTCAGAAAATCCTCCATTTCATTTAGGTTTTCAAATTTATTTCCACACATGAACATAGTAATTGCTGATAATCTTTTGTATTTCTTTGGGTTAAGTTGTGACTTGATCTTTTGCATTTCTGATTGTGTTTATTTGGGCTTTTTCTCTCTTTTTCTTGATCAGTCTAGCTAGGGGTCCATCAATCTTGTTTATCCTTTCAAAGACCAGTTTTTCATTTCATTTATTTTTTTTTTTTCTGTATTATATTTTTGTCTTCTATGTCCAGAATTTGGGTTTTATTTTGATGATCTCAGTTCTTCTGCGGAAGTTAGGGTTTTGGTGGTCTTGCTTTTCCAGCTTTCTTAGGTGATTTGTTAGGCTGTTTACTTGTGATCTTTCCATTTTCTTCATGTGTGTCTAAGAATTCACCTCATAGGACTGCTTTCATGGCATTCCGAGTTTTGGTATATTTCTTCATTTTCATTTGTTTCCAGGAAACTTTTAATTTCTGTTTAGATTTCCATGTTGATCCAGGAGTTGTTCAGCATCATGCTGTTTAGTGTCCATGTCTTTGTGGGTTTTGGAGGAACTTTGTTGGTGCTGGTATTTATTTTTATTCCACTGTGGTCTGAGAAGGTACATGGCAGTATTTCAATCTTATGGACTGTGTTTATACTGTGTCTTCCCAGGGGTTTGTATGAGACACATATTCTTGTGATTTATGGCTGAGAATGTGGTCAATCTTAGAGTGCATTCCAAGTGGTGATAAGTAGAATGTATATTCCATGGTTGTTGGGTGGAATGTTCTGTATGTATCAATGAAGTCTATTTGATTAGGCATCACATTAAGATTCCAGATGTCTTTGTTGATTTTTTGTCTGGATGATCTGTCTAGGGTTGGGAATGGGGTATTTAAGTCCCCAACTATGATAGTGTTAGACTCAATATATTTTTTTAGTTTACCTAGAAGCTGCTTTGTCTTGTGTTTTATTTGACTGAAAATTTGTTTTCCATCCTCTTACTTTGAGTTTGTGAGTGTCCTTTCTGGTGAGATGAGTCCCTTGGAGAAAATGTATTGTTGCATCATAATATTTTATCCAATTTGCCATTCAATGCCTTTTCATTGGTGCATTTAGTCCATTCACATTCAGGCTAATTATTGAGATGTGAGATTTTATCCAGTCATAAGGTTCTTATAGATTTTGTTGCTGCTGCTATTTGCTTGTTCATTTGCTTCTTTCTTTCTTTTGATTTTTGAGTTGATTTAATGGGCTTTCTATCTTTTTCCTGCATTCTTGGGAAGGATGTTGTCATTCTCTTTTCCCCCCTCTCCCCTTTCTTCTATATTTAATACTTTTTTTTTTTATTAATCAATATTTTTTACTATGGTTTTATGGGGTACAGTTAAAGGTTAGGTGTACAATTATGTTTCATTCAGGCACCCTATTGATAAGAGGTGTTTTCCCATCCCCAAAAAGATATTTGCTACTGTTAATCCCATCCCCCTCCCCCCCACGGTTTCCCAGTACCGTCAGTCATTTTCTTATAGTATTACATTGGATATTCAAGGTCCATTACATGAGTGAGAACATGTGATACTCGGATCTTTGTTTCTGAAGAGGTCACTCAGTATTATACACTCTAGTTCCATCCAGGTTGCTGCGAAATTCATGATTTTGTTCTTTTTTATGGCTGCGTAGTATTCCATCGTGTATATGTACCACATTTTTTTAATCCAGTCCTCTTTTGATGGGCAGCATGGTTGTTTCCAGGTTCTTGCTATTGTGAACAACGCTGCGATAAACATACGTGTGCAGGTATCTTTTTTATAGAGTGATTTGTGTTCTTCAGGGTATATTCCCAGTAGGGGGATTGCGGGATCATATGGAAGGTCAATTTTTAGAGCTTTTAGGAATCGCCACACTGCTTTCCACAGAGGTTGCACTAGTTTACACTCCCACCAACAGTGTAGAAGTGTTCCCTTTTCACCACACCCTCTCCAGCAGCTGTTATTTTTTGAGTTGTTGATAATTGCCATTCTGACTGGAGTTAGGTGGTATCTCAGTGTGGTTTTGATTTGCATCTCCCTGATGATTAGTGAGGTTGAGCATTTCTTCATGTGTTTGTTGGCTGCTCGGATGTCTTCTTTTGTGAATTGTCTGTTCATATCTTTTGCCCATTTTATAATGGGGTTGTTTGTTTTCTTCTTTTCAGTATGTTTCAGTTTCTTGTAGATCCAGGATGTTAAGCCTTTGTCAGACCTAGAGTTGGCAAATACTTTTTCTCAGTCTGTAGGCTGTCTCCCTGCTCTCTTGATGGTTGCTTTGGCTTTGCAGAAGCTTGTCAGTTTAATAAGGTCCCACTTGTCTATCTTCTCTCTTATGACCTGTGGGTTTCGGGTTTTGTACAGGAATTGGATGCCAGTTCCGATTTCCATGAGGGTATTTCCTTCCTTTTCTAAGGTTCTTATGGTTTGAGGTTTTACATTTAGGTCTCTGATCCATTTGGAGTTAACCTTTGTGCATGGGGATAGATAGCGGTCCTGTTTCAATCTTCTGCATGTGGTCAGCCAGTTTTCCCAGCACAATTTACTGAATAGGTTCTCCTCTCCCCAGTGGTAGGTGGTGT
>NW_007232216.1:245556-281920 GCF_000164805.1 Carlito syrichta | reverse complement strand
GTATCAATGTGATGTTGGCTTCGTAAAATGATTTGGGGAGAGTTCCATCTTTTCAAATCACCTGGAATACCTTCAGTAGGATTGGTATCAGCTCCTCCTGAAATGTCTTGTAGAATTCTGCTGGAAAGCCATCTGGACAGGGCTTTATTTTGTAGGAAGTTTTCTTATTATGCAGTCGATTTCCTTGATTGTTATTGGTCTATTTAGGGTCTCAATGTCTTCTTGTTCCAACCAAGGTAGATTATGTGATGTCAAAAAGTCCTCCATTTCCTTAAGGTTTTCAAGTTTGTTTCCATACAAGTGTACGTAGTAGTCTCTAATGATCTTTTGTATTTCTTCAGGGTCAGATGTGACTTCATCTTTTGTGTTTCTGATTGTGCTTATTTGGTTTTTTGCTCGTTTCTTCTTGGTCAGTCTAGCTAGGGGACCATCGATCTTGTTTATCCTTTTGAAGAACGAGCTTTTTGTTTCATTGATTTTTTGTATTATCTTTTTGTCTTCTATGTCCTGGATTGGGGCTTTTATTTTGGTGATCTGGATTCTTCTGCTGAAATTAGGGTTTTTGTGGTCTTGCTTTTCTAGCTTCTTTAGGTGGCTTGTTAGGTTGTGAATTTCTGTTCCTTCCATTTTCTTCATGTGTGTTTGTAGCGATATAAATTCCCCTCTTACTACAGCTTTCAGGGCATCCCAGAGATTCTGGTAAGATGTTTCTTCATTTTCATTTGCTTCCAGGTATCTTTTGATCCCTGTTTTGATTTCATCATTGACCCAGGAGTTGTTTAGCATCATGCTGTTTAGTGTCCATGTCTTTGTGGGTTTGGGGGGGACTTTGTTGGTGTCAATGTTTATTTTTATTCCACTGTGGTCCAAGAAGGTGCTTGGTAGAATTTCGGTCCTTTTAAATTTGCTTACGCATGATTTATGGCCGAGTATGTGGTTGATCTTAGAATATGTTCCATGTGGTGATGAGTAGAATGTGTATCCTGTGGTCTTTGGATGGAGTGTTCTGTAGGTATCAATTAAGTCCATTTGGTCCAAAGTCACATTGAGGTTCCAGATCTCCTTGCTGATTTTTTGTCCTGATGATCTGTCTAGGGTTGTGAGTGGGGTATTAAAGGGCCCAGTTATGATAGTGTTAGAGTTGATATCTTTCTTTAGTTTTCCAAGAAGTTGCTTTATTAAAGTTGGCGCACCTATGTTGGGTGCATATATGTTTAGGATAGATGTTTCTTGTTGATGAATTGAGCCTTTTATCATTATGTAGTGGCCTTCTGTATCTTTTTTATTTTTAATAGCTTGAAGGGTATTTTGTCTGAAATTAAGATTGCTACTCCTCCTTTCTTTTGTATTCTGTTCACCTGAAAGTTTGTTTCCCATCCTCTTACTTTGAGTCTGTGGGTGTCCTTTCTAGTGAGGTGAGTCTCTTGAAGGCAATAGATTGTTGCCTGATGATATTTTATCCATTTTGCCATTCTATGTCTTTTCAGTGGTGCATTTAGTTCGTTCACATTTAGGCTAATAATTGAAATGCAAGAGTTGATCCCTGTCATAAGGTTCTTACAGAGTTGTTCCTGTTTGTTTGTTGTCTTTCTTTGGGTTTTGGAGTTGGTTCATGTGTGTTTTTAATATTTTGCCTGTACTCTTGTGAAGAATGCTGTTGTTCTTTTTTCTTTTTCTTCTGTGTTCAGTACTTTCTTAAGTGTTTCTTGTAGAGGTGGTCTGGCGGCAGCGTAGGTTCTTAGGGATTGGATATCTGGAAGAGATTTCAATTCTCCCTCACTAATGAAGCTTAGTTTGGCTGGGTAGGTTATTCTTGGTTGAAATTGTTTCTCTTTTAGAACTTTGAAGATAGGACTCCAGACTCTCCTGGCCTGAAGGGATTCTGTGGATAAATCTGCTGCTATTCTAATTGGTTTTCCCTGGTAGGTAGTCTGGCCTTTTTCTCTTGCTGCCTTTAGGATTTTATCTTTTATAGCTACTTTGTTTAGGTGAATTATTAAGTGTCTGGGAGTTGGTCTTCTCATCTGTTGTATTGCAGGGGTTCTCTGAATCTCTTGTGTTTGAATTTTTTCATCCTTAATTAGATGAGGGAAGTTTTCTTGAATGATTTCATGAAATGTTTGTTCCGGTGTGGCTTGTGTTTCTCTCTCTGCTTCAGGAAACTCAATTACTCTTAGGTTTGGTCTCTTGAAGTGATCATTCATCTCTTGCAGATTTTGTTCTGTCTTTTTGAGCTTCTTTTCTATGCTTTTGATAGTTTGGGTTAGTTCTGTGTTTTGGTCTTCAAGCTCTGAGATTCTTTCTTCTGCTTGGTTGATTCTCCTTTCCATGCTTATTAGTCTGTTGTTCATTTCCATCACAGTATTCTTTACTGCTGTCATTTCTGACATCAGCTCCTTCCTATTTTCCTCTTGTCTCACCTCAATTTTTTTAATTCTCTCCATTAATGTCTTGATGTCTGGGTTTGTTGCATGTAACCAGTCATTTGGGGGCTCTTCATTGTTTGTGTTCCAGAATCTGTTTTCTCAGTGTCTTGTTTCCCAGGGGTCTGTGTAAGACCTATATTCTTCTTTTGGTTTTTCTTCATTTGTGCAGTTTTTCCCCCTCCCTACTTTTTCCTTCCCTCCACATCACCGTCTTCTTTAATTCTGTTATTCAGGGGTAAAGGGATTGGCTTTATTTCTGTTTGTTCAATCTCCTATTCTTTATGTATGTCCTCTTACTTTGTTCAATTCTGAAGTTGCACTGTAGGGTGGAGGTGGTCCTTTTTGCAGTTTTGAGATTTACTTAAGGGGAGAGCTGTGATTCAAAATCTGTCTGCAGGTCCTGGTATTCGCTGACAGGTGTGTGGATAATGTAGAACCCACTTCCCACTGCCCTGGAATCTGTCCATGCACTGGGGCTGTAGGTTTACTCCCTGAAATAAAATGTGGTTAGCAGAGGGGAGAGAATGGAGCAGATAGTGGGTTGAAGAGGGGAGTGGAGAGATAGAGGAGTAAGGGGGGAAACAAACGAGTGTGCCAACAAATAGAGAGAGAGGCCTATACTGAAACAGATAAAAACAACAGACCACAGCTACAGATGAACCAACTCTCATACAAAAAATAAATAATAAAAATAAAACATATAGTGATGATAACATATAAGCTAACCAACCACCTTGTTAGTGTGCTGTTCCTCTATACAAAGATATGGCTTACAGAGAGTAGAAAAGAGAAGAAAAGGAAAAGGAAAAAAGAAAAAAGGGAACAATACAGTAGGAATAGAATTAAGTCATTAAACTAATAGAATCAATGAAGCACACTCTGAGACATTTCGTTTAAGTCCAATGTCCTTTCAGGTCAAATTTCTAGTTTTCTTTTCAAGCTGGTAAATTAGTTTGCAGTTAGGGTCAGTTGCCCCTGATCTGCTGTGAAGGACAGTTCAGATTACCTTCCATTCAGCACTCTGGTCTATGTCTTTATCAAGCTTGTTTCTCCCGTTTCGGTGTTGTTACCTTGAATCGCCAGCAGGTGGTGCTATCTCAGCTGCTCGCCCCAGAGGGGGTGGGGCTGGACAGGAACAAAATGGTTGCCTGCCTCAGAGCAGGCAACAGGAGCCTTACGGCGGGCGGGCAGGACAGTCTTGGTCACAGGAGAGGTGGCAGTGATCCCAGCAGATCTTCCCTGAAGGGGTTTGATGTGGATTGCCTCGGGCCCGGGTGGTGTAATGTGCTACGGCCGTCACAGGGGTTGTGGCAGTGGCGGCAGCGGCAGCAGCGGCAGCAGCGGCAGGGGGAGGGGCTGCGGTGGCACCATTTGTACCGCAGTGACTGTCCAGTCCGTTGCGATGTCCCAGTGGTGGCAACGGCCGAGCTCTGTATGAAGAGCAGGCTGCAATGTTGGGGTCCACAGCCCCCCGGGGTGAGAGTCAGAGACCCACTACAGATCTCCTTTGCAGAGGGCTTCAGAGACCGGGTTGCCCCGTTGTCATCTTGCCGCTTCTTCCTGTTTAATACTTTCTTAAGTGTTTCTTGTAGAGTTGGTCTGGAGGTGACATAAACTCTTAGGGATTGAATGTCTGGAAAGGATTTTAATTCTCCATCACTGATGAAACATAGCTTAGCTGGGTAAGTAGGTAATTCTTGGTTGAAATTGTTTACCTTTGAGAACTTTGAAGATTGAACTCCAATCTCTCCTAGTCTGAAGTGTTTCTGTAGATAAGTCTATTGTTATTCTACTTGGTCTTTCTCTAGTAGGTAGTCTGACCTTTCTCTCTTGCTGCTTTTAGGATTTTTTTCTTTTATACCTACTTTGTGTAAGCAAATTGGTAGGTGTCTAGGAGTTGATCTTCTCTTTTGTTGTCTTGCAGGTGTTCTCTGAGTTTCTTTTGTTTGAATGGTTGCATCTCTGATGAGATGAGGGATGTTCTCTTGGATAATTTCATTTCTCTCTGTCTCTCTATCTGCCTCAGGGATTCCAATTAATCTTAGGTTCAACCTTTTGATATAATCACTCATCTCTTGAGGGCTTTGTTCTATCTTTTTAAGCTTTTTTCTATGTCTTTAATAGTTTGGGTTAGTTCCAAATTTTGATCCTCAAGTTCTGAGGTTCTTTCTTCAACTTGGTTAATTCTGTTTTCTATGACTATCAGTTTGTTATTTATTTTATTCACAGTATTCTTTATTGCTATTATTTCAGTTACCAACTCCTTCATTTTTTCTTCTTGTCTCTCCTCATTTCTATTTATTTTCTCTATTAATATCTTGATATCTGGGTTTGTGGTTTGAGACCAGTCATTTTAGGGGCTCTTCATTATTTGAGTTCCAAAGTCTGTATTCTCAGTTGCTGTCCTCCCAGGGGTTTGTATGAGACACATATTCTTTCTTTAGTTTTTCTTCATTGGTGTAGGTTTTCCTCCTTCACTCCTCCCCCCATTTTTTTTAACCTCTTCTTTAATTCTGTTTTTCAGTGATGGGGGTAGCTTTTACTTCTGCTTACTCAGTCTCCTATTCTTGTGTAGATCCTCTGGCTTTGTTAAATTCTGAAGGTGGACTGGGAGTGGTGGGCTGTATTTTTTGCAGCTTTGAGATTTAATGAAGGGGGGAATCTGTGATTCAGAAGCTATCTTAAGATCCCAGAATCTGGTGAAAAAAAGGAAAAGGATGAAAAAAGGGAGGAGAAAGATGAAAGGATGGTGGAGAGAGAGAGAAAAAGAAGAGGGAAAGCAGACAGACATACCAACTAATGAATAAACAGAAAAACAAAGACAGAAAAAACAAAAAAATACAGAAAATCACACAAACAAATAAAATCCCTGTTGATGTCCTCACCCTCAAAAATACCCATACAGAAACAGAAAATCTAAAAAAAGAAATGAAGCAAGTACGAATTGTAAACAAAAACAGAAAGATGAAAAAAATACTAAAAACTAAGGAAAGAAAAGGTAGAAAACAAAAACAACAAATAACTTCCCCCAAAAAAAAACCAAAAAAGAAAAATTTGCTCTGTGGTCGTTTCTGTAATTCCAGATCCCTTTCAGCTGCTGCCACTGCATTAAGGAGTGACTCCAGTCTCCAGTCTGTCCCCTCCACTCTCAGCACATACTGATAGGGTTGCTGTCAGCAGGGGTCAGATGCCCCATGGACTACTGTGGGAGAAGGATGGATCAGACCTGGACTCACCCAATTCGTCTGCTGCTGCCACAGCTATCAAATCTCCCAGTCATATCTGACAAGTCTGTGCCTATTCCATTGTGGGAGAGGGATGTCTGTCTCTCTGAGTCAGATTAAGTGACAGCTTCTGGGTCCCAGGTTGGAGGCTGGACAAAGCTGGGCAGGGCAATGCAAGTCACTGCCCAGTCCCAGGACAGAGAAAATAACACTTGTCAGCATCTCCTTACCAGTGGCAGGGCTCCATTTCAGATTTCCATGCCTTGCCTTTTCCATGGTTCCTGGGGCTTATGCCTGGTCTGCTGCCTCAGGCGATGACATGGAAGGAGTGCCAAGTGGTGAGGAGCAGCTAGTCTCTGCTGCTTCCTCAAGAGAGTCCCCAAAATGGTAGAAAATCCTGCACACGAGGGGCTCCAATCTCAGGGCAGTGGTGGGTTGCAGTCTCCTCTGGAGAAGATCTCTGGGTGCATAAACCTGAGTCTCCCCTCAGACAGACTTCCACTCACCCACTGGCACAAATTATCTCACACAGAGTCTTTATGGGCACTTGCTTTTGTAGAGACTCTCACATTCTGACCTGTTCTGTTACCATCTTGCCTCCTCCTCTCATGTGCTTTTTATCCAAATTCATTGACTGTTTGTCTTTGATGTCTTGTGCTGACTCTGTTTCTTCCTCCTAAACACAAAATTTTAGAATTGCTGGAGGTACCAGAGTTTGTCCTTTTCCTCTCTCTTAGGAAGCTCAGTCCTCCTGCTTTTGTCTCTCTGGTCTAGACCACTCCTGGGGCACCAAAAGGTCTTGGATAAACAAATACCTACTCAAAGCCCTATATAAGTTTATCAAAATCAGAACTCTTGTGTTTCCCTGTCAAAGCAGTTCCTCATGCCTGTGTATTCCATCTCAGTCAAGGGCATCACTCTCAGCCTGGTTGCCAAAGCCAGAAACTTAGCAGACTTTCTTGACTTCACTATTCTTCACCACCCTTTAAAGATTCTCTATCTTCACTACTCTTTGAATCCATGATTGAGTTCTGTGGTTTTATGTCAAAACTATATTTTGAATCTATACCTGTCTTCATGACTCCTGCCACTGCCCTTGTAACAGTCGAGGTCATCATCATCTCTTGCTCTGACTATAGTCATTTCTTAACTGGTTTCCAGTTTCCAGACCTGCTCCTATACAACAGTCTCAAAACAAGTGTAGTCTTTCTAATTCATAAATAGATCCTATCATTCAGCTGCTTAAATCTCCCTGGTCGCTTTACATTTCATTTAAAAAATAAATTCAAACTAATCTCCAGAGCTTTTAATGCTCTTATCATTTGGCCTCTGCCTAGATCTCCAAGTTTACCTCACTCTCCCAGTCATTGATTATACCCCAGTTGTACTGATTCTCTTTCCCACTTTGAGGTCCTTGCAAGTTCTATTCCATTGACTTAGAGCTCCCTGCCATTTCCTTTTTACAGGACCTCTAGCAAATGTAGTACTCAGTTGTGGATCCAAGGGAGACAGAGGTAAGAGATCCCATGGATTCAGAATTGCTTCTACTCTCTCAAGCTGTTGGCTTTGACAAAGAGTAAAGTTCCTGAAATGGTTATTTTTCCTAGTGGTATCTAAATTTCTTATATAAATATACTTGCCTGGTTTTGGCCTTCCAAAGACCTGTTAGTAGCTCTGAATTTGAGTGGTGGAAACAAGCCTAGGTATATGCTGGGATGTGTATTGCATACCGATAGGAGTATCTCTGAATTTTCTTGCCTGTTGGGGTTAATAATTCTAGAAGTTGTCTAGCTAGTAGGTTTGGGAGAATGGACCAGTATAAATGCATCCTATTCTGGAAAAATTTCCTGTTGTATTAGTCAAGCCCTCCAATATTTTAACCCAGCTCATTTTTTCATTTACTATTCTACCCACACACATGCATCTTGCTACCCACACACAATTCATTGCTTAATGAATTTACCTTTTAATGCTCTGTTTTAATTCTCTTCAGCCACTGTAAAACACACTCTTCTTCAAGGCCCAGACTGAACACTGTCTCATGAATACCCTGAATCTAGATTTGCATTCTAATAGTAGCTTAGTGTTCTCTCCTCAGGTGTGGTATTTACCTCCAACTAGTGGGCCCTACTACATCCTACCACAGGTTAATCACCAACTCTGTATCAGGCACAGTGCTAAGCATTTTATAAACCTAATCTAGCATAGTACCTATGAGGTAGGTATCATCAATGTCACCATCTTATCCATGAAGAAACTGAGCCTAAAATATGAAGTCACATGCCCACAGTCACAATTCAAGACCACATCTGTGCTACTCTATCATGCATTGTCCTAGCTGTTGCACTTTTTTGTCTCATTTCAAAGCATGGCTATCTCTCTGTATCCCTTGAGATTCATCTTCACCAATCCTAAGGCTCCACATTGACACTTTTCAGGCCTGGCACGGTCAATGGTATGTTTCCTATTCTGCTTCTGTAAAGTCTCTTAAAAGGAAAAAAAATAGGTAAAGGTCCTTCTACAACAGCATTAACAATCAGTTATAATGAGAAAAAGTTGGAAAATTTATCTGTAAATGTTCCCAACACCAACATTAGCTTAAATTCTCATCCACACCCTTGACCTAGGAGGGCCACACCAAGACAAGTCAGCCTGCCCTTTGGAGCCCATTCATTAGAGAAGGGAGGTGTTTATGTGGTCTCGGCTTGGAGATGATATAATGATTGCCTTTCCTCTCAGCAGATCTCACCCCATCTCAGGAACACGTCAGGGGTCAGCACAAGGACAAACTCTGGGTAGATGAGTCATTCTGGGAGAAGGCCAATCACAGGATGAAGGTTGGCTCCAGGGGATTGGTAAAAGGAAATGGTACCTTTCCCTTTAAGGATTGAGGTTGAATCTAACCTCAGTCTGATGGCATAAAAAAACCACCTGCTTTGACTGGCTGGGGATCCAGGAAAGGGAACAAGAGCCCCCAAAGAGGAAGACTCATAGACTAGTGTCTACCAAGGCCTTTGGGAAATCTTTACTGCCAAGTCTCTGAAGAGCTCAGGTGAGGCAGGTGTCAGAAATGTGGGCCCGCTTCATTCTTTCCATTTGTAAGTCTGGGTATATTAAAAGCGGCAGAAGTGGTGGGAAAAAAATGTACTTTCGAGGAGGCAGTAGAGGTGAGGCCAACAAGTTTTGGTTTCTCGCCAAGCCAGTACATCTGCTGTGGCGCCCTTGGCGGACCATTGAATCATGTGGTGGAAAAGCTTGATTCTGCACGTGTTACTGCCTCTTTTCCCATGTGTTCCACCACCGTCACCACCACCCTCACTACCATCACTATTCCCACTATCACCACAACTATACTAGCTACCCTTTTATGCCATCAAATTATTTGGCAGGTACCACTTTCAGCTATCTGGTATTTACTTTTCATTTTATATATATATTATATATAATATATACTTCATTTAATATATATAAAGGAATTATCTTAATTAGTTGCTTTATATATATTACATATAATATATATTGCATTAAATATATGAAGGAATTATCTTAATGCTGAGGAAACTGAGGTACAGAGCAGTCAGGCAAGCTGACCAAGGTATACTTTTCCTAAGAGACAGAACTCTTACCCAAGTGGCTCTGACACCAAGGCTCTGCTCTCAACCACTATGCCAGATGTAAGATTCCCTTTAGGGCAGAAAAGTTCAAATGAACAAACAGCAAACCATTAAGCAAACTTCAGTGCTACTCTACATCTCTGTCTTCCCAACTACTCTCCTTCTCACTCACACTTTCAATGACTTCGCAACTCCCTTTAGAATAATCCAGCTTTCTCCTTCCCCCTTGGGGTTGTCACTCCCTTGCCCATTTCTGCCATGCATGAGGTGGTTGCCATATTTCTTCTATTAGAAATTGCTACAGCCATTCTTGCACTCTGTGCAGGTCACTGTGACCCCTGCTTGAAAAATGCAGGGAAAAAATTATTCATTTCACAAAAACTCCTATCCCCCAACATCCAGCACTGCAGGAAATATAAACCCAATCTTAAAATGTGAGGATTGAGCCAAGCCACAGGGCATGTCCCACCCTCATCATAATGGCATCCAGGGGCCCACAGTAGTCCATTGAGTTCAGAGATAAATTCATAAAGAGACAGCCCATCTCTCCAGGAATCCAAAAGCTTTGTTCCATCGCCAGAAGGTTATGGGCAAAGAAAACACATTTTGGGTGTTTTAAATCATGAACAAAGAGTTAATGTTGTTGTATTCCCTGACAGTCAAGGAGACAAACAGTCTGTTGAAGCTTGCTGAAGCCTTTTCTTTGCCTATGCCAGCAGCCGAGGAGTATCAGCCAGGTAGCAGTCTCCTCTTGCTGGCTTGGAAAGTTTTCCAGTGGGCTCTTTAAGTATAAACACCTTGGAATGAACCTGATCCCAGTAAAAGCACCAAATGTCAGGAAATCTGAACATAAATCTTGCCTAGGGTGGGAATTCCTTGACAGTCAGATTTTTTTTTTTTTTACTAGTAGTAGAAGAGAGAATGTGAAAGTCCAGTCTGATTTTATGAACTGTGATCACAGTATTTCTCTTTCTGGAACAAAGTTAGTATTGCAGAAGGTTTCTGTTATTTAAGTTTCTGGAAACTGAATTTACTGGAGACTCTGTAGCTGTATATCTTGCTCTCACAGTTGGGTACCAGGTCAGTGAGATACACCCCGAAGTAGGTAGACAAGTCTTGTCTGATCTTTCAGGGCTGAGATAGAGCTGTATTGCCTGCTTATACTTATAATAAAACATGTGGGAAGTTAAGTCATATATCACATTACAAAATTCAGTCAAAGAATTTGCATTCTGAAACATTAAAACAGGTAAAGGACATTCTGAAAAGTCTCACCCTTAACATCTAAAAAGCCAATTTAATACTATTTACAATGATCATAGCAGTTAACACTTAACAAGGCTCTGTTCTGTACTAAGCATTTTGCATACATTGTCTTGCTTAATCATTATGATGATTCTATTAGAGTAGATATACTGTGCTTATGTTATATATGAAACTGTTATAGAGAGGTTCAGAAACTTCTAAGTTCAGAGTAAAGGTCTAATCTTAGATTGTTGGACTCCAGGACCCATTCTATCAGCTTCCATGTAATGCCACCTATGAATCAAATAAACTCAAGGAGTTTAACCTGAATTCTTACTCTCCATTCTCCAAGTCTCAAGAATCTCAAAATTATACCTGAAGGTAGACTATAGAAAGCAATAACACCTGAGTTATTGAGAATGTTTCAAGTCACCACAGACATTCTGTTTTTTGTTCCAAATATACATGGGAAAGGGCTTCACCTCTTACGGCTCATGAGCTGAACAGATACCTCATTAGCAAGGCTGTATAATTAAAAAGAAGGCAGGGTGAGCCCTAGTGAACTGACTACAGAAACTTAAGTCAGGAACACCAAGTTTTTATTGCCTTGGTTTCGTCTCTTGCTTTCACTTAGGAAGGACAACTGAACCATAAGAAAATAATCTGAGAGTGAATTATGAAGACAGTTCTTTATCAAACACTGGAACTCTGTTTTCAGAGTCGAGGACTGATGCAGCAAAAGATCCCCATGTAGAAGTAGAAAGAAAGCAGGTAGGTCCACAGATATTACGAGTGAGGAAAGGTTGCCAAGACTAAATATAAGAACAGATGGTTATGGGCTCAAGTTATATGGGCTCCCAAACTGTAGGAAATCACTCGAAGAAACAACCAAGGGTAAATTACTGATTTTGAGTAAACAAAATAATATAAATCTGGTTTTACTTGATAAAACACAAATTCTGATCACTTTTTTTTCTCTACTTTAAAATTGAACCAGGCAATGAATGACTTACTTATTGTTTTGTTTCATCAACTAAATTCACGCAGTCTCAGAAAGGCTGATGCTTACCTGTAGCATCTTTATTGCTTTTAGCTTTAACCTGATTTCAAAGGGTAGTAGACGTCACATGCGCTTAGTATGAGCATTAATCAAAGAACTTTATTGAATGTTCTAACAGTGAACATATCTATAGTCTTTTTCTGTTAATGACAGTGGGGACCTGGGGAGCATACTTACAGACACACGTAGACATGCACAGTCCTGATGTGTGCTATGAATAGTACACATTCTACAGGGACTATTGAGTATTGCCTTCTCTAAGAGAAAATGGAATAAAACTTTACAGCAGGAAGTAGCTAAGATGATCTTTATAACCTGACCATAAAGAAATCCAATCAGTTGATGATGGACTCCAGAGCCCCATGCTCCACTGAACAACTGGATCATTTTGACTGTTTCTGAATAGGAGTAAACAGAGCTTTATGTAAAATTGTTTATACTGGCCAGACTTCAAGAACTTCAACTTCAGTGTTTGATATTTCAAAACCGTCATCAATTAATGAATCTTCCCTCCATAATTTGCAGCTCAGGGAATCATCTTCTGACGCCTAGACAGCAATGGGAGACCTTCTTGGTTGTGGCAGATATAGTGAGTTGCTTTCATCTATATCTAGGATATTTCATAACTTCCAAGACTTGGTTTAGAAGGAAACTAGGAAGTGAGCAAAGTTCTGAGAAAAGGCAACTTCTTCAGAAATTTAGGCAACAATTAGAGCCAGTGTTGATTTACCTAGAAAAGCAAATGATCCTCTTTCTCTGTGGGGCTTCCACATGTGCATTTTTACTACACTAGTCCTTTAGTTGTCTTAGATAATGCCACTTTCCAGGATTTATCTTCCTGCTCCTTCTGTCTTCTACTTTCCCTGGAGTAGGAATGAGGACTTAAGCATAAACAATCCTTCTATCAACAAGGTTTACCTTGACTCTCTCCAGAACCACCCTACATGGTAGAAGCCAGTGTCAACTTCCACATGGTGAGGGATGCCACTGTGATGAGATCTGGCAAACAGATCTGGGGTTATCTCCCACTCTGCTGCTTTACTTGGCATGCAACTATCATGTTTATAAAGGGCTTGACAATGTCTTCTTTTATATCAGGATATGGGGTCACCTCTATCTCCCAGTCAGAGTAACATAAAGAACATCTGATATGCAATAAAGTGACTTTTATTCAGATGATCCATTATTCCGAGCCTTGTGCCTGAGTCTTAAGAGCAAAGGCAATGAGTTCAACTTGAGAGAGACGTTTTACTAAAATCTCTGAAAAATCACTGAGTACTCAGAAGAACTGCTTTCTCTTCATGTAATGAAATAGAACACAAATATGAAGAAGAGGAATTCTTCCCACTTCTAAGAATGTGAAAGCAGCTTGAGCACATCAGGTAATATAGAGAACACAGAAGAGCTGTGTTCTACAGCAGTGGAAGTTATGATTTCAAAGCAACCGAGGCTTTGGATGATGGGTCATTAGAAGAGGTTAATAATAGATGCCTCCATATTTCTAAGAACCTGAGAGAATATGTTACCCCATGAGAATATGAGGAAAGTTGCAGGGTATTTTAGAAGAAACTGAAGGTCTCGTAGTAGAGTATGAAGTAGGGAAAGGAAAAGGTAAAGATTATGTTTTGTTATGCTTTGTAATCCCAGTTTTATATTCTACATTGGTGTGAGTACATGTGCTTGTACGACTTGGTCTCATAATCATTCTGGGTAGCTGCTAGGGACCAAATGCTTGAGGGTCATTCTCTTAATAAGCTGTTGCTCATGGGATCCTCCATGGCTCCATTATAATCCAGTCTCTTATAATCCAGAGAGACTCTAACTCACTACTTTTGTACACTCACAGCAAAACTTCTACCAGCTGTACTTTTTATTTTCCCCTGTCATGAAACATGGGTTCTGCACAGGTCACTGAATCATAAACCATTAGAGCTGGAAAGTGCCCAAGAGATTCTCTGGCCCAGTGATTTTCAAACCATGTTTAAACAATTTTTTTTCAAATGAAATTGTATTCATATCAAAATATAAAATAAATACAGTATCTATAACTCAACATAGCAGTTTGATCATAGCTTTTAATAATTTTTATCTAATAAATAAATATAGATGGCAGAATTAGAAAAAAACATTACTTTGTAGTCTCTAACAAAACAATGGATCTAGGCAATAATCATGAAAGGGTGCTTAAACAATAAGATGAAAGTTTGATGAAAAACTTTATAATGGAGGGATCAGACTGATATGAATTGAGCCCACTGATCAAGAGGGAGTACATGCATGACCTATGAGGTACTTGTGCCAAAATAAATAAATAAACCCCAATCAAATCACTCCTCTAGATCTAAATATCAGTTTGCTGGAAATATGGGTCACAAAAGAATAAATCAAACGATACCATGAGGATGCAATCAGCCTGACGTGGAATGTGAGACAGTCTACAGAACAAATGTCCTAGTTTCTCTAATTGATCAAAATCATGTGCAGAGGATTGCATTATTGCCCAATTATTCACTCCCTCTTCCTGTAAGAGTACATATTCATGCCTACTGCCCTGAGGCTAGCCATTCTCTCAAGGAACAGAATACATGTCTGCCCTGTTGGTATTGGCTGGGTCTCATGACTTGTTTTGACCAATAGCAAGTAAGCAGCAGAGACATGTTCAAACACAGCTGTGTCAGCAATTCCATCTCCAGCCTTCTTGCCCTTTTACTTCTGTCACAAGAACATCCTGATATGAATAGCCTAAGTCCCAGGATAAGAAGACCCATGGAGTCTGCACCACTGCCCAACTGCAGACAATGTGCAATGTGGTCCAGAAATTGAAACTTTTAACCTTTTTTTAAATAGACATTGAGATTTGGGGGTCATTTGTTACCACAGCAAAGCAGGCAAATTTAATATAGAAAAAAAATCACAGAAGGAAGAACTTTTATAGAATAAAAGAAATGAGAAATGTAACCATTGAAGACATGTTGGTTATTCAAACAATTCAAACTATAAAATGTCACTTTTGAGAGAGTTTAAAAAATGTGAATAATGTTTGGGTTTGACGTAAAATTACAGAGTTGTTAATTTTGTTAAGTGTGAGAAGCTCATGTATGCATGCATTTCTGAGCTAAAGATGTTTATTGAGGTATTTATGGGATAAATAATGTGATGTTTGTATTTGCTTTTGAATACTCCAAGAAAAGAAGGTGGATGAATAAAATGTTCACCAAATATTGATAATTGTTGAAGTGGGATAATGAGTACAGAAAAGTTAATTATAGAATTATCTCTAATTTTATGTTTTAGAATTTTGCCTTATAATTTTTAAATTGTAGCATATAAATTAAAAGGTATTAACAAACAATTACAGGCAGGACATAAAATTTCTGAAAGATATCAAGTGGTTGGATTAGAGGGAATTTAGAAAGTAAGGCTGAGAAAGTTTCCTTTGTGTGTGTGCGTGCGCGCGCGCGTGCGCGTGCGCACACGGGCATGCACACGCATGCGCTTGCACTCAAGTATGTGTGTGGTGGGTAAAGGGCGTTTACAAGGGTTATCCTGGAAAAGGGTGTTGATCTGCCTTGGAGAGCACAGCATGGACCTGACAACAAGCAGGTAAGTGAAAGTCCGTTCAGCTACAGTTGATTTTTCCACAGTCAACCGTCCACACATCTACAAACAGAATGATCCCCAATAAAGTATTTACCTTCAAGGTGAAAAACAGCAAGTTTTCTTTCTCTCTCAACAGAACCTGTCTGAAGAAAATTAGGGTAGCCAATCTGGGCATGGTGTCTAAGAGTAAAGCACTCCAAATCAAGTATCTTCTAGCATCATAGACATCTTCTCAAGTATCACCCTAAAGTGAAGTCTACCAGACAATCAGCACTGTTCACAGAGAAATACCAAAAATGTCAATATTGCTTCATTTTAAGGATCAGCATCTGACTGGGGGAAACCTGCAGCTTGCTAGAGCTAAACAGAAAAAATGACACCAGAGAAAACAGAAATAATTAGAAGACAGAGGATTTTTTTTTAAAAGAAAAACTTTCAATTAACATTCTCAGAGAGATTTGAAACAAAATGATGTCCATAGGACAAGAATAGGATTCTATATACTAAAAAAAGGAAAAGTCAGAGGCAAAAAACAGAAAACTATCAGAAATTAAAATTCAGTCTCAATCCCCACACTATTTCTTTAAAAAAAAAAAAAAAAGCAAGAAACAATGAAAGAAGATATAATGTAGTCCTCAACAAAAAGAAAAGAGAAATGGGGTACTTTCCATCACTGGATTGGTGAAGGAAACATTTGGGGCACCTATAAGAGGAAATAAACAGAAGTGGATAAGAGAATAGAATAGCCATTTATCCTACAGAACAGTGGAATACCAGAGCTTTGTTTAGACTTCAGGGTTTTCAGCATGCCTGGTTTTGTCACCATGTATTTTCAGAATATATGACATGCACATGTGCAGAAATAATTTAATGTCATGAGCATATTCTAGAAATGTAAAACCAAAGATTCAGCAGCATATGGAGCAAATCCCCAAGTATCTAATAACTCAGAAACAAAAATCTCAAAGTCTAGTCTCTATTAATCTCAGCTTTTGCTCTATACAGGTTGAGATTTTGAAAAAAAAAAAAAATCTAAGACTTCTCACAGTGAAGTATATTCCTTAGAGAAGTTCCTGTCATTTTGTTTTCAAAAGTTTGGCTACATGGTTTTCAGATAAGAGCTACATGTGAAGTTTTTGTAAAAAGGAATAGTTTATGTGTTGAAAAAAACTCACACACGCTCCCTTCTCAATGAGTACACATTAATGGCCTGCAATACACTATTGAAAAACTAAAACATATGTCAAAATTGCTCTTATACAGGTTAAGACTTTTAAAAAACTGCTTCTTAAAACGCTTATTACCCATTTGCTAATGATTTAAGGGAAAATATCCAATGATGAAGCTTAAAGTCACATGTAATTTCCAGTAAACACAGACACAGACACATAATTGAGAATAACATGAAAGATATTATTAGGAAGCCCTTGCTAAATTGTGTATTACATTTTATCTAAAGAGCATTTAAAGTTTTGATTACAGGCTGTACTTCAAAAGATACTTTGTTCATCTGAGCACATTCTTTGGCTGAGGAAGCTTCAAGATGGTTGAAGTGATTGATACACAAAAGAAAATATTCCTTAAAAAAAGGCTGAGTAGACATTAACTTTAAATGTTTTTGAACTTTTTCCAGGTTCCAGAAAAAAAGAAAAAAAAAATCCATGTGTACATTGAAGAAGAGAAAAGCTTTTATGAATTCTAGGGAAGGGTACCTATACAAAAAAAATGGCTGATCCCAGGGGGAAATCAGAACACTGATGATGTGAAATCCTGGAATAGTGCCAGCCATAGGCCCCTCCAGGACAGGGGTCGCACAGATAGTGTCTATTCACAGTGTGAACCATGGCTCTGAGCAGCACCCCTAGGAGGGATCCACATATACAAATTCATTCAACGTGGTGATTCGCTAATCTACCCCAAAGAGCTTTCCTAGCTCCATGTACCAACACCATCTTTCATGGGCCTGAGACAACCTATGTGGAATTTGCAGAACCTCTGATTTATGGTGATGAAGCTTTCCTTCCTTCTAAAATATAACTTCAGGCTGCTAAAAGGAAAGAAGTCAAATTAAACACTTTTCATACATAGACTTCTGTGGCATTAGCACCTCAGTTATGTCTTCAACTTGGTATAGACACTTGATCCCCTTTTCTTTAATGTATTTAAGAGAATAAATTGATAGATAGCTGTAAGGGTATGGAGTTTAAGAGTGTGGGTTCTGGAGTCAGATTTCCCAAGTACAAATGAAAGCTCCAGCACACATGTGTCCTATGACCTTGGGAAAGTTACTTAAGCAATCTAATTCTCAATTTGCCTACCTGAGAAACAGAGATGAAGACAGCATCAACCTTACAAAGCTCTTATGAGGATCAAGGTCATCTCAACAGAGTTAGGATATTCCTTTGGTCAAAGGTATCGTGACTACAAACAAAAGAAAACTGCGATTTATTTATTTATTTATTTATATTTTTATTTTTTTGAGTTGGAGTCTCACTCTGTCGCCCAGACTTGAGTGCAGTGGGACGCTCCTGGCCATTGCAGCCTCGACCGGCTGGACTCTGGCGATCCTTCCACCTCAGCCTTCCAAGTAGCCAGAACTACAGGCGTGTGCTGCCACGCCTGGCTAGTTTTTGGTTTATTGTAGAGACAAGGTAGAAAACTGCAATTTAAAGTGGCTAAAACAATAAGTAATTGTGTGTTTCATATAAATCAGAATTCAGAAAACCAGATTTCTAGCACAAAATGATTGACAATTTGATGGTTTGTCAAAGACTCATGTCCTTTCCCTTTCTTGTATGCTATTTTCAGCATTGATTTTATCCCAATGCTGCTCTCTCTTGGTCACACTATGCTGCTCATGGACAACATTATAGCCACCCAAGACATTATTTCTTGTTCATATTCAGCAAGAAAGGACAATGAAACTTTCCCAGACGCTTTCTAATAGACTTCTCTCATCTGGACAGAATTGGGTTTCATGCCTGTTCTAAAATAATCACTGCAGGGAGAATGGAATCATCATGGCCAGCATAGATTTGTCTTTTGAGAAGAAAAGGATGTAGGGAGAGATTACTTAAATATCTAGTGATGTTGGCTTTTATTAACATTATTTATTTATTTATTTATTTTTGAGTTGGAGTCTCACTTTGTCGCCCAGACTGGAGTGCGGTGGCCGAGAGCGGCCACCGCAGCCTCGACCTGCTGGGATCCGGCAATCCTTCTGCCTCAGCCTTCCGAGGAGCTGGAACTACAGGCGCGTGCTACCACACCCAGCTAATTTTATTGTCCACATGTTGATGCCCTGATAGTCTTACAGGAAGTTTTCCCAAAGATCTAACTGATTTTTTGCCTCATAGGTTTTGAAATAGGAAGTTTTATTTTTTTTGTGTCACTTCAGATTGATTTCTAGTGGCTGTCCAAAGTAGTACTTAAGAAAGATTCAGGGGCTCCACCTGTGTTGGGAGGGGAAGGAAAAAGATTAGTTATAAAATTTGGCCTGAGATGTAAGATATGGTTTCCTCAATGCTGTAGATAACTAGGCGCTATCCCATTTACACTTTTTTTTTTTTTGAGTTGGAGTCTCACTCTGTCACCCAGGCTGGAGTGCAGTGGCATGCTGGTAGCCACCACAGTCTCAGCCTGCTGGGTTCAGGCGACCCTTCTGCCTCAGCCTTCCAAGTAGCTGGAACTACAGGCGCGTGCCACCATGCCCAGCTAATTTTTTATTATTTATTTATTGTAGAGATGAGATCTCGCCAAGCTGCCCAGAATGGTCTTGGACCTCTGGATTCAGACAATCCTCTCATCTTGGCCTCCCAAAGTGCTGGGATTATAGGTGTGAGCCACTGCTCCCACCCACATTTACACTTTCTGCCACTTTTTAAGTTGTAGGCAATATGGACCTACCTCTAACGGATCTTCAAGTCTTTCAGACTAAAACCACAACTGCGTTTCATTATGAAAGAATGAATTTGAAAGAATAGCTTGTCTTTTAGATTTTTGAGAGAGTACATTGTCTCAATAGTCCAATTTAACAACTATGTACTCAGCAGTAATTAATTCTCTTGTGCCAGGAGCTAAGCAGAATACCACAGAAGTATGTATAAGACACAAACCTTTCCTTTAAGAAATTTCCAGTGTGTCTCAGACAACAAAATATGTGAATGGTAAAATGTTAAATAGTAGAAAAGACAATCTAGAAGTCAGGGTCTAAGGAAATTGCTGCAGCCATTTTATTTTTATTTTTATTTTTATTTTTTTGAGGTGGAGTCTCACTCTGTCGCCCAGACTGGAGTGCAGTGGCCGCTCCCGGCCACCGCAGCCTCGACCTGCTGGGCTCCGGTGATCCTTCCGCCTCAGCCTTCCAAGTAGCCGGAATTACAGGCATGCGCTACCACGCCCGGCTGATTTTTTGATTTATTGTAGAGATGAGGTCTTGCTGTCCAGGCGGGTCTCAAACCCGCGGGCTCAGGCAATCCACTCACCTCAGTCTCCCAAAGGCGTGGGATTACAGGCTGAGCCACCGAGCCTGGCTGCTGCAGCCATTTTAATTGGCCATGACTAAACTGACCAGGGAAAATCCCATAATTAAGTTCTACACCGTTTTGCAGATTGGCATATGGGCTCAGCCTCAATCTGTACTAGGGATTGATACTTTCCATGAAGCAGGCAGACAGATGGCCTCAGAGTTTTTCAGACTTAGCATCAGTTTCTCCCATGTGCTAACCATAACCACTACCATGACCTTGTATAAATATATATTCTTTTAGAGAAGGATGGATCTTGAAGCCTGATGAGGCGGTGAGTTTCTAGAGTGTTAAATGTTCTCAGGCTCCTACTCCATCTTCCAATACAACTCAGGCTTCCCAACTTGAACATGACTTGTCTGATCTAAGTGACTGCACCCTTGGCCTAGAGAATATATTATACAGATAATATATCATATACCACAAATTCTTACATGCTCATATCAGTGCTGATGTTTATAATTCATTTGGAGCAGTTAAGCCTGATAAAAATTTACAGATTGATAATACCAACAATCACTTAATCTGGAATACTATATAGGCAAGAAAGGACATGATATAAAGCTAGAAATACATATTTTTGACCTGTAAGACACTGATAATACAACATAGATGTATAGAACAAAATACATAAAGCAACATACAAGACTACTGTCTATCATCTAGGTCCTTATTGTCTCATAGGCGGGTAATGACAATTGGTTCTTGAGATCCCAGTCCTTCTCCATTCTAGTCTACTCTATACACAACTATCAAGGTCATCTTCCCAAAGTATAACTTTGGATGTGTCACTTCCTTGGTGGAAAATCTACAATGGCATCACAGTGCCTACAGGAAAAATACCCTCTTGACTTTGAAGGCCTCCGGCTATCTTCTGAAATCTGCTTCCCCCCAGTCTTCAAATTATTGTCAATATAGCGGCCCTCTTTCATTACCCCAATGCCCTCTTTAACTAAAATTGCTTACTTAATAATTTTTATTTCCAAATATGCCCATAGCTTTCCTGCCTCCACAGCCTTCTCACCTCTTCATGTAATACTCTTTCTGCCTCTACTTATACATCTTATTTTTCCTTGAAGATGAAGACTTATTTCCTACATCCTTACTTTTCTAAACACACCAGGTTACAGAGTTGTTCCATCTCCAAACTCCAAGAACACTGGCATTTCTTATTAATAGCATGAATTACCATGTGCCAAGTTTAGGTAAGTGTCTTGCCTCCCCAGCTTGATTTTCAGTTTCTTGCTATTGAGTACCTGTCCTCATCCTCCCTGTATGTCCAAAGTGTAACAAACACAAGGTCTTCAACAATGCTGTTGATGGCGAAATAAAATCAGGCATAAGTATGGAGGAGAATAAAGAAAGAATTTTTTATAATTCGGATAAACTGGAATGGATTTTTAAAAGGTTTACTAGACTTTTAAAACTGGATTTGGAAGAAAGGACAGGGATGACTGAAGGGTGAGAAGGAGAGGAAGCAAGAAGGGCGGAGGTTAAAATGGTGGCTGTGGACATGGAAAAGAATGTGGACGTGGAGTGGGTGGACCCAGGAGCCTGGCCATGTCCTGATAGTGCAGTAAAATCAACAAACCAGTGCAGAAGTCTGGTCGCCAGATGCCCTTCCCTTTGCATATCTTCTAGGTGTAGCTTGCTTAGGTCTATCAAGTTGACAGTTAGGGCCAAGAAAAAGTCATCATCTAGGCTTAAGTTCTATCTTATGACCTTTAAATATTTTTTTCCATTTAATTCTTTAAAATGCAATTTCCTTTGGCAATGTAATTTTTTCCAATAGGAAGCTTGTTGGTGAGTTTCTTCGTCCTCACTTTAACCTTGTTAGAACAATTGGACAGAATTACAGATGTTGATTCATGTTTTGCACATGCATTTGCCGTCTTTTTCATGTCCTCAAGTCCCTCTCCAAAGCTCCATGTTGTAGAGAAGACTCTATGACTTCAGATCTGCAGGTTTTCAGGGGGACACTACTGGGATGTGATGATCAAGGGGTCAGCTGGGTTCTGCTGAGGCTGCATCTGTGACCCAATCAGCGAGCCCTGACCTCAGGCCTCTCTCGTGTTCAACACCTCAGCCTCAGTCCACCTCATCTCTCCTCCACAGCAGACATCTGCAGAGTACACATCAAAAAGATAGGAAGATGTGCCAAGGTATGTATGAATTATCTCACTTGATATTTGTTAACTCTACTTTCTTACAGTTCTGGGTTACCAGATGTCCCATAGAGGTACTATTGACTCCCTCATTTAAAGTGTCTTTCTCTTTTAAACATCACTGTTCAAAACTCTCTGTTTTGTCTATACTTACTTCATTATCTATGTATCTACAGTATGAAAAAGTCATAGAATGAAGTAATTCAAAATATGGATCTCAGAAATTATTTTCCCAGAGCCCCTTGCTTTATGACCCAGAAGAGGGATGTGGCCTAGCCAGCATTACTTGGGCAATGTATGGTTTTCTGATTAGGCCTAAAATCTTTCCTGGGCCAGGCATGGTGACTCATACCTATAATCCCATGTGTGGGAGGCCAAAGCAGGAAGACTGCTTGAGCCCAGGAGTTTGAGACCAACCCAGGCAACATAGCAAGGTCTCATCTCTACCAAAAAAAGAAAGAAAAAAAAAATAGCCAGGGGTGGTGGCTTGTGCCTGTAGTCCCAACTACTTGGGTGGTTGATGTGGGAGGATTGCCTGAGCCCAGGAGATTGAGGCTTCAGTGAGCTGTGAGCATACCACTGCACTCCAGTCTCTGACTCAAAAAAAAAAAAAAAAAAAAAAAAAAAAAAAAAAAAAGAAAAAAACAATAAAATAAAATCTTTCCTGTAAATTAATTTATGTCTTTAATGTAACTATGGAGAACAATTGAGAACCCTCCTTTAAATAGAATGTTTTGCTCCCTCCACTTTAAACATACACTCATTGCATGAAGCCAAAATAAGAATTTTACAAGAAGTCAAAACAAGAATTTTCATCAAAAAATTACTTGTAGGCTATATCTGTGGATCACATTATACTTCAACAGCAGCATTATTGACCTTTCCACTGAGTGAGCTTTTGTTGTGGGGGCTGTCCCTGAGCATTGTTGGATGTTTATCAGTATTCCTAGCCTCCACTCACAAGATGCCAGTAGCAAACCTGCTTCCTCCGACTCCCCTGCCATGCTGCCCCAGCTGTGAGAACCAAAAATGTTTCCAGACATTACCAAATCAGACAAAATAGTGTGGCCTTCTTCCCGGAGAACCAGTGGTCTAGAACATGGAGTTTATTCCAGGTTGTCCTTACAGGAGTTTCTCGCTAGTATTTGTGTTCTATACCCTCCACCACCGACTCTACCATTACTGCTGTAATTTCTAACCGGAGCTCCCTAAAAGAGGTTAATATATAGCAGATAGCACTGCCTCTTCATAGTGTTTCCATACAAGCCTTTACAAAGAGTTGAGACAACTGAAGGATGTGAATACTAAGAAGTGAGGCTCACCAGGGACCACCATAAAGTCTGGCCACCATAGAAACCACTTAGTAAGTTAAACTTGTCCTATGTTTAAACCATTCCCAGACAGGAACTAGACTATTTCTGAAAATAGGGCCTTTATTTTACCTGAGCATGGGAAAGGTTTTACATCTGGTCAGAATGTGGAGCTTGAGGCACTGAACCATCAAAATAATTCAACATAGCCCATGTCTTTAGTGACTATAGTAGGTCAATGCATTTTAAAAGAATTTTCAACAAAAGCAGGTTTCTGGTTGCATTCACTCAACAAAAAACAGTTAATAAATTTTAGCATATTATTTTCTTCTCGTCAGGCAGGATTCCAATAAAACTACTCATCAGATTACATTTATTAAGTATTTTGAAGTCTTTATTTGGGCTAAACTATTAACTATGCATTGATATATAATAAATCATTTTAAAACTTCATGATTGGAGCAACATCAATTTATGTGGGTCAGAAGTTTGGTCAAGGTTCAGCTGGGTAGTTCTTCAGCGCCATGTGGCACTGGCTGGAGTCAGTCACTCAGTTGTATTCCTTTGGTTGATGAGGTGAACTGGAGATCCAAGAAAGCATCATTCACATGTCTGGTGTGTTGATGTTCCTCCAACTGGCCCCTCTCTCTTTCCACATGACTAGCTTGGGCTTCCTCAGAGGTTGATGTTCAGACATCTAGCATGGTGTTTGAATTCCAAGAACAAAAGAGAATGATGCCAGACCTCTTAAGGGCTTAGCTTTGACTTGGCACATGGTTTTGAAAATTTATACACATAGATAAATATAGATATAAATATAAGGGTGTGTGTGTGAGAGAGAGAGAGAGTGTGTGTGTGTGTGTGTGTGTGTGTGTGTGTGTGTGTGTGTGTACATATATTTCCTCCTTAATCTGCTGAGAGAATCTAGTTTCAGTGACACTTCAGTAACCATGAGCACATCTAGCATCCAGATCTTGATTTTCCTCCAGAAAAGGAAAAAGGCTTTTTGCAAAAATGATTAATTTCAGGACTATGGAAGGAAAAGTACAGCATGATCCCAAATATCTTTTGTATTGACAGAAAGTATGTAAGTGTTGGTGAAAAGGTAGGGGCATGTTGAAAGGACATAGGAGTTATCCTGAAGTTCCCAGTGGCCACATCTGTGACAATTTGAGCAGCAAAATAATGGGTATGATTAACTATAACCCACAAAATAAAAATAAATATCTATTGACCCATATTGATAAATAAATAAATAAGTGAAGGAGAATGGACAACTCTTACATTAGAATTTCAGTCAATAAATGTAGAAACAGGGCAAACCCTCCAGGTCCCCTCCCACTGTGGAAGCTTTATAAATCCTGCTTTCTAAAATAAATAAATAAATGTAAAAACATGAAAAATGGAAGTGGAAAACTAAATAATAATTAAGGCAAAAATCATTGACAAATATCGAACTTAGTGGGCAAAAGTATGATGAAAAATAGAGTATTTGTATAGGTTCTATGGAATATTAAAAAATGGTCTCCTCAAAAGATAGGTACACTCCAACTAATCTCTGGAACCTGTAAATGTTGACTTATATGGCAAAGACTTCCAAGATGTGATTAAGTTAAAGATCTTGAAATGGGGACATTATTTTGGATTATCTGGTTGGGCCCTGAATGGAACCACCAGTTTCCTTATGAGAGAGGCAGAGGATGATTCAATGGCACACAGGAGATCATGCAAGGGAAGTGGAGGAAAGAAGAGTTAGAGAGAGAAGATGCTGACTCTGAAGATGGAGAAATGGCCATGGGCCAAGGAATAAAAAGAACACAGCTTGAAATGCTGGAATATGTGAAGGAGATTCATTTCTGGAGTATCCAGAGGGAGCACAGCCCTGCGACACTTTTATTTTAGTTCAGTGATACTGACTTTAGACTTTTGACCTCTATTGTTTTAAGCCACGAAGTTTGTGGAAATTTGTTACAGTGACCAATGGAAACCAAGACAGCCTCAAAATGTCTCTCTATAATATACTTATTAACTACTAAAATAACATAAATAAAATAAAAAACCAAACCCAAACAAAACAAAAAACTCCAGCAACTTTACAGGGAAGAATTTGGAAGATATCATCTTAACCAAATGATCCAAGTTAAAATCATTAGTATCTCCTAAGAAAATCCAAAATCACCTCTGAAATTTTTTGCCAAAAATACATAATCTTGATCCAATAATAACAATAATCTTGATCCAATAATGAGAACACTGCACATGAAACCAAATTAAGGGACAGTCTACAAAATAACTGTATAGTACCATAAAGGTCATAAAACAAAGAAAGATTGAATAATGACCCAGATTAGAGAAGACTAAGAAAAGAATGACAACTGAATGTGACATGGAATCTTGGAATTGATTCTGGACCCAGAAAAGAACATTAACAGGTATATTCATATTCTACTGCTGCATAGAAAATTTCTCCCAGCTTAGAGGTTTAAAACAACACTCACTTATAATCTCACAGTACTGTAGGTCAGAAGTTCAGAAGATATGACTGGGTTCTCTACTCAGGATGTCACAAGACTCAAATCAAGTTATTGGCCTGGCTGAGATCTTGTCTGGAGGCTATGGGAATGGATTCTCTTCCAAATTCATACAGGTTGTTGGCAGAATTCAGTTCCTTATGGTTGCAAGACTGAAGTCCCTGTTTTTTGCTGTCAGTTGGGGACCTCTCTGAGCTCCTAGAGGTCACCTGTATCCCTTGTTTTGTGACTACTTCCAGCAATGGAGACTTTCTATATCCCTCCCTTCACCCCCGTGTTTCAAATCTGTGGCCTAATGTCTTTGACCTTGAGACCCATATTTAGGGTGATTAGATCACCTGCCCACCCAGATAAATCTCCCCATCTTATGATTTTTAGAGTAGGTTTTGATAAAGTTCTTTTGTAGGTTTTTATGCAATATTTTATACTTCTTTTTATTTGTCCAAGAATCTGAAATTTAATTTCAGATATATTTCACTTATTTTTCTGACATTTTTCAGAAATTTTGATATGGCATAGCTTATAAGTTTATATATAGCATCTTTTATAAGCACATATGTATTCACTGATGAAACCTCATCTGTAACTACAGCAGTAAGACCTCGGCTGCTGAGCTCCAGTGTCTGGGGCTGGGATGAAGAATCTAGTCTCTACTCTGTATCCCATTTATTTATTTGCAGAATGTGGGACATGTGACAGACTATGCCTGAGAGCTCTGCCACCATCCAGAGTAGCATTTGGAACCCTCCTTCATTTTTTCCCTGGGTTTCAAGGGAAGAAGTCTAAAGTCAGTATCACTGAACTGAAGTAAAATAAGAAGAAGAATTCTTATTTTACAGGATGAGTCTTGTAAATCCTTTATTTTGTACAGGAAATTAACATTAATAACTCTGATGACGGTCAAAGTCTTCTTTCTCTCCTATCTGGGCCTTTTCTAGATCTGAGAGCCCTTTTTGCTGAGTTAAGAAACCCTCCCCCAGAAATGCACCCACACAGAGACCCCCAAGCTACTCGCTTCATCTCATGGCACCTGGGTTGTATGAGAGTAGCTGCATAAAACATTGAGTTTCTATCACTGTCATCTCTCCATGGTTTGTCTGTGAGTTCGGTTGTTTCACTTAGCAAGTCTTGAGCACTACCTCTGGCCTGCATGCTCAGCCCACATTCTTTCACTAGGGTTTTCCCAGACTCCAGAAATAAAGTCAGAGAACCAGAAAAAGTGTTTGGGATTCAGAATATAGGAAACATTGGCTCAGAGGTGGAATCTCAAGTCATGGATATTTCCAGCTCTGTTGTGCTTTTAAGAATGGGATGCTTTAGTCTGATGTAGCTGCAGACCTTTCCCACTGCAGGGTTCAGCAAAGCCGGCTGGGAAGTTTCTCAGGGGACTGAGCACTGTTTCCAGGGGCGAGCTTTTGGATCGCTGAATTTCTGCCCTGCCCTATGGACGGTGTCAATGTCATTACAAGCACATTAGGGGCAATCCTAGATAGGAAAACAGAGGTCATTTCTCTACCTCCAGAAATAGTGATTCTTTAACAATCCTCCTAAAATGGAAGCTGCAATTTTCTTGACCATCTCCAAGGAAAGAACACAATAATGTTCATTAGTAGTACATTTCAAAGTTTCTGTCAAGAACAATGCGGAAGTTCTTGGCACAATTCTGCCATGTCTCACACCAAGAGATGCCATGGAAATACAAATTTTTCTTAAGGGTTTGCAAAGAGGTAAAAGGAGCAGAAGGAAGGGTATATTCTTGTGGTAGTTTTACATTAATTCTTTCCTCTCAACATCTCAGTTGCATGTTCTGAGTGCCCTATTTCATGATGTACATTTGTACGAAGTCCTGGGCAAGAGGAAAAGGTGCTGGTGATGGGATAAGAGCAGGAAATTACTGTTCCTCCAATCTATGTGGTCAGGAGTCAAAGAAACCAACTGGAGTTGGACAGATTATCATGTGGTTAATTTGCAAAGAAAAGGAAAAAGAGGAGGTGAAGGCAGGGATGTGTCAGAGTGTTTCTCAGCCCGTTGGAAGAAGAAACCAAAGGGAACCTGAGGATCTATCACCCTGTTTAACAGATGTCAAAATGGAGGTGGAGGGAAAGCCATCATCCTTCTGAAGGCCACTGGACTAAAATGGTGAGGAACAAGCTAATCATCACCCCCTGAAGGTCAAATAAGTTCGCCTTCTCTAAGAAAGAGCAAGAAACAAATTCCAAGGCCCAATCTAATGCTGGAGCATAGTAGTCTACCATCAGGGCCTCCCCTGCCCCTTCTCTGGCAAAACCTCCCCTGTGACCAGAGCAGTAAGACACCAGCTGCTGAGCTCCAGTGTCTGGGGCTGGGATGACAAATCTAGGCTCTACTCTGTATCCTATTTACTTATTTACTTGTAGAACTGGGGGGCATGAGACAGAGAGTCAGTATGTCTGAGACCTCTTCCACCATCCAGAATGGCCCTGGAATACTTCATTTCTTTCCCTGGGTTTCAAGGGACAAGAAGTAGCAGCTAGTTATTAAAGAATCACCCCACCCAGAGATTAATTCAAGAATGCTTGTGGAGGCAAAGTCATGGCCAGAATTAACACTAGTTATCTTCCAAGTTACTGAGCAAGTCCTATTTTTCTGAGGGTCAGTCACAGGTTTTGGTATCCATGTTTGTGTGACGTGAGGGAGGGACGGCAGTTCAAAGAATGGGAAAAGATAGAAAAGGAAGTAACCAGAAAAACAGAAATTAAGAAGCAAAAATGAAATAGCAAAGAAACATGAGGTGGTCACCTTGCAAAGTAGTGATTTTTCCTGTCCTGTTCTTTTAATCCTAAAGTCTTAATGAATTGGGGAAAAGTGCTACTCTTTATGAAAAGCTGAGGTGGGTAAAGCCTGCTGTCTAGGTAGTGTTCGAGCTATTTCCAGCACTTTCCCTCTGTCTTGGCACCCACATGTCGGTCTAGGTTTGTCCTACCTATGGCTTCCAATCGGCAGAGCAAATATGCTCTCGGATCTGCCTCTCCTGGGTATGCTTTCCTGCTAATCAAATTTATCTTTTTCAACTCTCATTTCTCCAAGTGTCTCCTTTTTTGTATTTGTTTTCCCTGGTGTGTGGAATAAATGTATTAGTGCAATGTATTTGCATTTATTTGTCTATAAAACTTTAAGCTCCTAAAGCGATACCGGGGACACATTTTTGAATGGGCATTGGGGGAAACACGTCTCTTGAAGTTGCATCTGCTCTACTAATCCCACCAACAAGCCTGCCTTGCACACTACCAACCTTGCTTAAAAGTTCCAGGCCATTCGAGCTTGGAAGATAGCATGGCATGTCTGTACAGAAAAACTGTTTGATTGGCAGTAGTGGGAATCTGCTGGGGGAGGGGGGACAGGGTGCACCTTATCAACAAGGGAACCTGCATAATGAACATTTGTATACCCAACTCTGAATTGTACTCCACATCTTTAAAATAAAAAATTTAAATTAAAAAGAAAAGAAAAACTGTTTAAGCATCTTATGAAAGTTATAATTTATAAAACACTTAACCCTAATGTGGTTAAACTAGGATTGTAAGAAGAAATACAATTATATACCAGTGCCTGAGAAAAATCTTAGGACTTCACTACGAGAGTCTCTGTGTCATGTTTTGTTTTTCCTAACTGCTGTTTGAAATGGAAATATGCACCTTTTTTCTGAATCTCTTTATCTTCCTTATCAAACAGTGCTTACACCAGGACAAGTACAACAAAATCAAGATGGAAGAGAAGTGAGCTTGATATTCTGAGCTCCCAAAGTTCACTGATACTATTATCAAAACAGGCAACCATTTTTTCAGGCCCACTGCATCTAAGGATCCCACCAATTATAGGAGCTCCCTATATCAGGGAGTCTTCCATGAATAGAAGCAAATACAAGGAGAATATCATAATCTCGGGAGCAATTTTTACAATAAATAGCCCAAGGCTAGGTTTTAGTGAACAAGGAATATGCTTTTTTTTTTTTTTGCACTCTTCTTTGCCAATTAAGAATCAATGGTGGGCAATTATAAGAAGAGTCTCAGGATCTTGCAAAATCAGTCCAGCCCTAGGCCTGGCCTATTGTTGTTAGACTCATTAGGCTTGTTATCTGGAGAACAAATCCTATGGATGAAGGCAGCACTGAACAACTGTCACATCTAGAAAGTTTTTAAAACACAACGTGACAACGCCATGGCATGAAAGAGTCAGTGATGCAATGGCAAGTTCAGGTAAGTTGTGAGTGAGTGCAAATTTCCCAAGAGAGTTCAAAGCAGAGGTCGTGAAGTCTTCATGCCAAAACTCTCCCTTGTGGTGCTATCCAGCCTAATGTACGGTATGAAATAGCATATATAAGATCTCTTTTGTTTCCTTAAATCATAAGTGTCCTTATGTATGTAACCCCTAATGGATGGGCCAAAGATAGGCTCACATCAAGTAACTGGGGTAGTCACACAAAGTTGACCAGTGTTCACTTTTCTTCTACTAGAGAAATATTCAACATAGTAGACTCCTTGCTGGAAAATGATGCTTGATTAATCAGAAAATCACAGCAGTAAAAAGTTTAAGAAAAAAAAGTCAAGAGAAAGAAGCTCATTTGCTTGTGGATACACCCTAATTCCATAATGATCAAGCCACTAAGTTTTAAGAAATTTTCTGGGCCAACCTTAGACACAAACCTGCCAGAAGGCAGGCCTTGACACAAACTGAACTTGAGCATATGGTATCTTAGTAGTATGTTCAGTTTCAGAAATGTGTAAGATAATAGGCCCTGATAATTAAAACAGCACATTTGTTTATAAGCATAACTTGATCTGGGGCATATTGCTAGAAATTTTAGCAAGCACGATGTTTCTTTCAGGACTAATTATCCATCTGAACTTGAAATATATTCTGAGTTATGTATTTTGCTAAATCAGTAGAACACAGTAAATGCTTTCTGTTGGGTGACCAACAGGTTCAAAGTTCTCCTGAATCTTTTGGGCTTTATAGGTGGAAATTTGGACAGCGATATATATGATCTCACTGGAGACATAGTCTTTTTTTGTTTCATTGGTGACTAGGCCGTGTCTGAAGACTGCAGTCTGTGTTAATTTGAAAGTTCTAGAGGAATTTTCTAGCCCTATGCATGATATCATCCTACATGTGGCTACCCAGATATTTAGGATTACTGCTCAGTAACTGAGTAATTTGCATTTCAAGATATCCACCTGGATCAGTAGGAGAAACTCTGTCTTTGTGACTCTGTCTTTCAAGATACTCTCTGTCATCCAATCTTTTATCATTTTCATATATTAATTGTATGAAACATTGTTTAAATACCTGGCCTGAAGTGAATGTCTCCAAATATATATCTGTGAATTAGCCATTGGATAAAGTACTGAGAAGCTGATAACTACCCTTGCATGATGAAATTTTAACTAGTGGAACAGCAAATAGCAGGATTTTCAGAATAAAATGTTCACATAGAGGAAGGACAATAACTGTTCCTAAAAATTAGTAGGTATTCTTCTGAAAAGTATCATGAAGGCTTATGAGAAGATGGGCTTCCTATTTATTTGCAATCTCTCATTCTAGAAACATATTGAGCCATATAGCATGGATAAATCATTCTAATAAAAAGGAACATGAAAAGAAAGCATGTTCTAAATCACAGTTTGAAAGATGAACTTCTATAATTTAGCTTTCAATTACCACCTGGTATATAATGGCATTGCTTCAAAGTAAGTGTGTCTAATAGCTGTGTGTTGACGTCATCTCAAGATACTGATCATCGGGTCATCTGATTCCCTGGTCTATCCCTAGGCTTGGCGGTCTTGAGTGATAATTATTCTAGAACATATGTCCTAATGGTGTTTGTCTCACTTTTTGAATAGAAGATGTTTTCTATGCTTCAAATTCATTGGCAAATTAAAATAATAATAAGGCATGAGATAGTCTTCTACAGTGGGTGCTCAGATTACAAAGCAATGCTTTCCTGTCATTCTCCTGTTTATCATTATTTATACATTGCTTAACACCTGGATAGTCTCTAACATTCATTTAAAAATCTGTTGCATTTGGCTCAAACTAAGGTACCAACTGAAGAACAACTTCTCACCTCTCCATGTAGACAGATACCGACCACCCTAAGTGCCTTAGGGGATAATGATTTTCTGCCATGTATCATAAAATCTCCAGAGGAATACAATATATAGCAAATATTTACTCTCACAGGAGAGAATGGAGTTGAGTTTCATAATGGGCATCAGCAAAGTCCATGGTTTAAATTATAAACTAACAAAGCGTTCATGAGTTCAAAATTAAGTTATTCTGTTTAAAATCAATTACAGAGACTGTCATTCTGCTTATTGCTTTGACTTCCTAAAGAAGATTTAAATAAAGACTTTATGTACAAGTAGAAAATGTTAAGAGATCTGCTCTTTTTCAGGCCTGTGTGGGCTGGGTGGGTAGGTGGTGGGGGAAACAAACATTTAAACAATTAACGTAATTAGAAAGAGGAGTTATTTTTCCAGGAAAAAAATTATATCATATCTTTATTAAAAGTAAATCCCTAAAATCCACAATTAAACCATTATCTGAAAAAGAAAAAAAGAAAAATGGTAGGTAATAAAAGGTGGATGAAAAAGCACTAGATTCATTAATACCAGAGCCATGCTGGAGATGTCAGACAGGAAAACTGGAGTTACTCTAACTCTTCTTTCCAGTGGCATCAGAACTGGGAGAAGAGTCCAGAGTATCTATTGCCGTTGCCAGCAAAGTGTTATTTAGATTGTGGTTTTGAGAAAGCATTTTCCTTTGTCACTTGGTTTCATGTTGGGTCACCACTCCAGCGCTGAGCAGCTCCCCAATGGCCGTGTCGTCATATCTGAGGACTTCCTTCAGGATGTGCGTCGTATGCTGACCGAGCAGGGGAGGCGGCCTGGCCTCTGACATCTTGAACTTACTGTATCTCACAGCTGGGCCTGCCAAAGGACAAGGAAGGCAGGAAGCCTATTAATGACTAACCCTAGGAAATTAATTACCTAAGCAGCCTGGGGTGTTTTCAAAGAATGCCAAGAATATCAATGAGTGCCAGTTACACCCTTGCAGATGCACCATCATTTTAGAATTAAATGCATTTCCACATGTGGCTTTTCTTGACCCAGGTTCCAACTGTGCAGTGGTCATCAGACCTGCCAAGCTCCACTCTTGTGGGGCTGCATGTACGAAGCTAGTATGTACTGGGTCTGTTTGGAAGCTGTTCCTGTCACAAAGACTATCAGAGTGAGTGCACTCAACTGAGTGGACTCTCTGGGTCCAAGAAAACAGTGACCACAGATACATAATGTTTCTCTGAAGCTGGAAATCTGACCCCAGGTGAAGACAAACCAGAAGTTGACTATTCATTTAAGGTTTGTTCTACAGACTGCACATCAACTACTACACTTCAGCAAGAACTTGGTTCGAGACATCTGGTAGTAGAAGAGGTTATGTGTGCAAGCTTTATTGTCAAGCAACTTAGATTAGAATCTCAGTTCTTATGCTTTCTAGCTGAGCCATCTTGGACAAATTACTTAACTTCTCTGAGCCTCATGTTTTACATCTGTAAACTAGATGCGATAATGTTTACAACGGATGGAAAGCATTAAGTAAGCATTCTCTAACCCATAATAATGCACAAAATTTGCTGGCTATTATGATTAAAAAGTTGCCACACCATCTCTTTTGAAGCTTGCAGTGTCAAAAGAAAAGAACATTTATTGCCAGCTATTTGCTGAACTCTAAGTCAAGAACTTAGTGCTTTCAACAACTGCTGGAAATGGATTTTATTATCCCCATTCTTCACATCAGGACACTAAAGCCCCCAAAAGCTAAGGTTTTGCTCTAGGCCATGTGGTTAATCATAGTGCCTGGATGAAAATCTGTGTCCACTGGAACTGTCTCCTATTAAAGGCCATGCACTTTCCATAACATTATCAGCCTCTCCTGACTTCTCACCCCTCCATGGACAAATGGGATATTGGGGAACATGTTGCAACAAATTTTTACCCTTGTTGTTTCATGCAATAAGTGTTATTTATATTGGCTGTCCTTCACACCTCATTTGATTAGGCTTCAGGAGAACAAATACGATCATAGTCACAGGAATATGTCAGAAAACAGCACATTTGCATCTCATGAAAGTTGTTCTGGCTTTTTCTTGATTTGAGGAACCCTTAGGAAGAATCAAACAAATAAACAAACAAACAAAGCCTGTAGGGTAACAGACTGTCCATCAGGAAAGCAGCAACTGTGCTTTGAGCTCTTTGGAAAATTCCATTCATAAAAATACATTTGAACGTGCCGTTGTTGAAGAGGACACAGATCTCCTCACACCATCAAGCTGCACCTTTATGTAACACATTCTGTCCACTACAGAGAGACAACTTTCAACTGATGCCTAAAGTTTTCCTTTCTTTGAAGCTCAGTGAAATTCTTTTTTTCCTCTCACATTTTCTTGTAAATGCCTAGTGCATGACTGTTTCTTCAAGGGTTCGTCCCTTTTCAGTAAGAGGACACATGTATAGTACACATTGGAAGGCAAAGTCCTTGAGTCTCCCAAGAATGCTGATAATTTGATGCGTTAGGGATTAGATCCTTATTAATTACCCTCGAGCTCTGTCCCATTTTGACATTCATTAAAAACAGTTTCAATCTAAAACTCATCTTTCAAAAGAAGGACTCCACTGAAGGAACACAAACTTCATGAAGTCCATGTCAAGTGAATGTATCCTACTTGAATTATCTGGAGCGAGGATGGAAACTAGCCATTTGAATACACCAAGAATCTGGGTTGCAACCCAGCTATTACTGCTACTGCTGCTGCTGGTAGTAGTCATAGTAGCAACAGAAATAGCAGTATCATTGTTGTTGTAGTAGCCACCATTTCCTAAGAACTTGCGGTGTGTCAACTACTACACCAAACGCCATATGAATATCATCTGATAAAATCCTCACCCGATTCTGTCTGGGTTTGTGTTTGTAATCTTTGTTTTCAGGTTAAGACATTGAAGGGAATGGTGGTTTAAGGTAAAAGTGTTAACGTTAGGGTAAAGGTTAGGGAATTAAAATAACTTGTCCAAGATCACATGGCTAGAAAATGATACAGTCAGGATTCAATTTCAAGTCTTTTAGGTTTAAGAATCAGCCTGTAGTCCCAGCACTTTGGGAGGCCGAGGCGAGTGGATTGCCTGAGCCCACGGGTTAGAGACCACCCCGGGCAACATGGCGAGATCTCATCTCTACAATAAATAAAAAATTAGCCGGGTGTGGTGGCACACGCCTGTAGTTCTGGCTACTTGGAAGGCTGAGGCAAAAGGATCGTGGGAGCCCAGGAGGTCGATGCTAGGTGGCTGTGAGTGGGCCACTGCTCTTCAGTCTGGGCAACAGAGTGAGACACCAACTCAAAAAAAAGAAAAAAACAATGTATATATATGACTTACTAAGGTGAAATGTATATAGCATAAATTAACCAATTAAAAATGAACAATTTAGTGGCTCTTAGCATATTCACAATGCTGTGCTACCATCACCTCTGTCTAGTTCCAAACATTTTCATCACTCCAAAATAAAACCCTATACCTACTAAGTAGTTTCTTCCCCTTGTTTCTTCCTTCCAGTCCCAGAAACTACTAATCTAATTTCTGTATCTTTGGATTTATCTATTCTGGATATTCCTTATAAACAGAATCACATAATTTGTGGTCTTTTATGTCTATCTCCTTTCACTTAGCATAATGCTATTGAGATTCACCCACATTGTACAGATCAGTAATAACCTCCATGCAGTGATCTAATGAAAGAATTCTTCAGGTCCAGCCATATTCAAGGGCAGTTCAACTTCCGTCACTCTCACTATACACCATATTTTGCTGGTAGCTTCCAGATCTATACTGAAGACTGTGCCATCAGTCTAGGGTGAAGAGTATTTAACCCTTTGCAGAAAACAACTTAAAGCAATTCTCTTGCTAGAATGGTATTATCTGGCAATTTTTTAGACTTGCTAGAATAAAAACACATATATTACAATGGGGCATATAAAGTGATGTGAGATCTCAGTGAAAGCTAAGTTCCCATGAACTTTTTTTTTTTTTGAGTTGGAGTCTCACTCAGTCACCCAGACTGGAGTGCAGGCCACTGCAGCCTCTACCTACTGGGCTCCGGCGATCCTTCTGCCTCAGCTTTCCAAGTGGCCGAAATTACAGGCGTGCGCTACCACACCCGGCTAATTTTTTACTTATTGTAGAGATGAGGTCTCACCAAGTTGCCCAGGCGGGTCTCAAACCCGCGGGCTCAGGCAAGCTACTCACCTTAGCCTCCCAAGGCGCAGGATTACAGGCTGAGCCACCGAGCCCGGCTTCTTATGAACTTTTGAAGTCTGTTCTTGCAATCCTATGCTATGATCCAGGAACATCCCTCCCTGTCAACAAAGGGTTCATAAATACACTTGCTTCCAGAAGTAAAAATGTTTAAATCATTTATATCTAAGCTCCAGGGAGAATGGATAGTCTGATATTCCACTTAAAAAAAGATAAATAAACCGGGCTCGGTGGCTCAGCCTGTAATCCCACGCCTTTGAGAGGCTGAGGTGAGTGGATTGCTTGAGCCCACAGGTTCGAGACCCGCCTGGGCAGGCGAG
>NW_007232216.1:221101-245253 GCF_000164805.1 Carlito syrichta | reverse complement strand
TCTCGCTGCCCAGGCGGGTCTCGAACCCGCGGGCTCAGGAATCCACTCACCTCAGCCTCCCTAAGGCGCGGGATTACAGGCTGAGCCACTGAGCCCGGCTCCTTATATGTTTTTAAACACTTGTAAGCTGTGTGAACTTCAGAATTCTTAAGGTCCCAGAGCCTCAGTCTACACATTTCTAAAATAAGGTTGAAAATACCTATTGAAGGTTGATTTGAGCATTGAATAATATAATAGATATAGCATTCAAGATAAGTAATAATCTAAGAAATGCATATAAAGATGACAAGATAAAATTTTATTTATAAAACTAGCAAATCTTGTGGGTATTTTTGTTTGTTTTTAAGATGTTAGTAGCTAGTAGGAGAGTAAATCAATGCGATCTTTCTAAAGGGAAATTTGTTAACTAAATATCAATAATTCAAAAAGTGTCCATATACTTAGATGAAGAAATCCCACTCTAAAATGTTTTTCCTATGGATGTGATCAGGAATGTTTTTGACTGGGAGGGATGTTCCTGCTACATAGGATCATAGCATAGGATTGCAAGAACAGACTTCAAAAGTTCATGGGAAGCCGGGCTCAGTGGCTCAGCCTGTAATCCTGTGCCTTGGGAGGCTGAGGTGAATGGATTGCCTGAGCCTGCAGGTTCGAGACCTGCCTGGGCAACTTGGTGAGACCTCATCTCTACAAATTTTATAGGTAAGAATCTATATAGATTTCTAAATTTGCTCAATACTCTTAACAATTCTCAAATTCCTATGTGACGTTCTAACCACAGTCTATGAGAATTCTTTGTATGGGACTCTGAACTTTTTTAACTTAACTTTTCTATCTGTTCACTTTTTTCAAAAATTACTTTTGTTAAAATTAAATGTTTAGCTTATCATTCTTTAGTTACTGCCTTTATAGGCCTGTCTTCAACCTCTCTCTTCCAGATAAAGAGGACAATAGTTATAATATTGGAAAAAAGTTAGAAAAAAATGTCTAAAACCTGGGCACTGGTTAAATAAATTACAGTGTATCCAAATGATGGCAAACAGTATAGCAATTTCAAGTTGTAACTTTTGGCTTTAAGAATATATATTGTGGGCCAGGCGTGGTGGCTCACACCTATAATCCCAGCACTTTGGGAGGCCGAGGTGAGAGGATTGCTTGAGTCCACGGGTTTGAGACCAACCTGGGCAACTTGGCAAGACCTTGTCTCTACAATAAATCAAAAAATTAGACAGGCGTGGTGGTGTATGCCTGTAGTTCCAGCTACTTGGAAGGCTGAGGCAGAAGGATCACCTGAGCCCAGCAGGTCAAGGCTGTGGTGGCCGTGAGCATGCCATTGCACTCCAGCCTGAGCAACAGAGTGAGACTCCAACTCAAAAAAGAAAAAAAAGAATATATATGTGTTTACACTCTTCTGAGATTCCACTAAAATAAAAGTATAGAAATTAAACAACCAAACAAAAAATTTCATATGAATGAAAAGAATGAGAGGGAGCATCACAAGTGAATAAAATATTCCTAATAAAATTTATGAACTACATGGATGGGATCATGTTAATAGACAAAAGAAGTAGAGACAACTGAGGTCTAGAATATCTATAAGAAGACTAAGAGCAGGCGGTTGCCAATTTGTTTGTTTTACCTCCCAAGAGCCTCTGATTTCAAAATCAATGATTATAAGAGAGACAGACCAGGAACTAAAGACAAGAATGAAAGCAGAAGTATTAAACGTCTCAATATAGAATAACTGATCCAGTTTGAATCTGTCATAATCATTGATCAACTTTTGTAAAAGTAGGATACAAACAGCTAGCATTTAACCACAAGCAAAACATCAACTAGTTCTTTTTTTAAAAAAAAGTTCAAGATAGCTGTATAGGGAAAGTTAAAACTTGTAACAGGGATTTTGGGGCAACAGTGCAAAGCCTTCCTCATTCCTACATTTGAAGGTCCCACAGCCTGTTGATGGCTCTATGTCCATATTACAGCCACTCCTTCTAAAGTATAGCAAGTCAGTTAAACTCTTTGTCCCACTCTTTCAAGAATACTCATTCTGAGTAGACCCAATAAGAGTAGTGAACATCCTCAACAACAGGAAAACAAAAACAAAAAAACAAAACCCAATGCTAAGCATTCGGATCTTTTTTCTGTGAAAGAATGATCAATCAAAGATCATCAGAAATATGAGAACCATAAAAAAGAAGAAAAATGAAGGTAACTCAAAACAGAATACTATGCAAATGACACAATTGCAACAAAATTTAGCACTTAAAAATTTTCAATATTATTACCAAAATTAGGAATTTAGAAAATAAAATAAAAGATATCTCCAAGGATGTAGGGAGAAATATATAAATTGTCTAAAAAATGTGAGAAGCTAAGAGTTCTCATAAACTAGACAAGAATTCCAGAAAGAAGGAAGTAAACAAGTGGAGGAGGGGACATTTTTCCACAAATAGTATGAGTAATGAAGAACAAAGCATATTTTCAGATTGAAAAAGCCAACTGAGAATTCAACACAAAAAAATGGAGAAATGATTTATACCTTGACACATGAAATTTCAGAATATCAGCATTAAAAGGACCTGAGAAGCTTCCTAGGGTCAGAGTAGGGGTGAATAAATCAGGGGCTAAGCAGTTGGTCAGGAGGGTGGAAATAAGTTGTCTATGAAAGAAAAATATTAGACTGCATCATACTTCTCACTAGTTTCTGCTGAAACCTAGAAGTGGAGCTTACCTTCAGTTTCTAAGAGGAATACACAGAGGGTACCAAAAAATGTATACACATTTTAAGAAAGGAAATAGCTGTATTAAAAATTGTAATACTCAATGTATACTGATAACAAAAGATGAATACAAGAGGTGCTCAAAGTGTTTACCATCAGTGTCCAGATACTACTGCAGGACTTGTTGTATGTGAGGCCTCCTGGATCTTCCCTGTGCACATCACACACAGTAACACGCTTCTCAAACTTATCATGAATGTGTGCAATTGTTAGGTGTATTGGAGGTTCTGTTCCATACTCACGTCTCCATTGTGATACTTCCACAACATTCTCAGATTTCAAATACCACTTCAAAATGGTCTTGTGCTCCTTAACGGACAACTGTGCTCCCTTCATTTTCTTTGACTGTCCTACCTGTTACATGGTGACACTAGCATTTATTTGATTAACGCTATCTTTTGAGCTAAGGTCATACATATATTGCTACCGTAATTCAACTTCAAAAAGTAATGCATAAATAACACCTCTTAAAATGTGTATACTTTTTCTTGGCACCTACGGTATTGTTAAACCTAGAATTGTATGTCTAGTAAAATGGTTAGTGAAATATAATGACAACTGCAAACTTTTAAAGACTAAGTAAGTATATAGAATTTCTTGAAGATGACTCCAGTAAAATATGGCAGCTTTGAAAAGGAAGGAAGGAAAGAAGAAAGGAAGGAAGGAAGGAAAAGGAAGAAAGAGAAAGGAGAGAGAGAGGGAGGGAGGGGGGAGGGAGGGGGGAAGGAAGGAAGAAAGAAAGAGAGAAAAGAAGGAAGGAAGGAAGGAGAAAAGAAAGGAAGGAAGGAGAGAAAGATTTTGGTATACAGTAAGGATCCACCCCAAGAGCACAAGGAAGATCCCAGGATGACAGCTTGGACTTGGAGAGCCAATAAAGGCAGAGATGGAGGAAAAAGACCAAAGCCTTTAAAAGAGGAGTTAAGAAGGTGGAGAGTCTTAACTGTATAACTAGCTTAACTGAAAGGTTGGAAAAATGTAACAATGAAAGTTACGTCATGTGAAATAATAAACATCATCATTAGAAACTCTAGAAAAAAATTACATGAGAAAAGAAAGATCCAAATATGAAGTAAATAAAAAAATGTGACAAGATTTTAAGTAACTAATGAACTATAAATAAAGCAAATTCATTTGATTTTGACATCAAGAACATTTGTGTGAGTAGCACATATTACCTTGTACATCCTCTTCAACAGCACTTAGCATGGTGCCTTAAAATGTTTGTTTAGTTGCCTTTATCCTCATGGGAGCAGGAACAATGCCAATTATGTTTGCTAATGGGCTTTCAATGCCTTTCATGGTCCCTATAAGATGAAGATTAAACATGGCAAGCGACTGATAAAGGACTTTGGCAAAACCTCAGGGTATAAAATCAAAGTGCAAAAGACAGTTCCATTTCTATACACTAACAATAAACAAACAGAAACCCAAATAGAAAGAACAATCTCATTCACAATAACCACAAAAAAATGAAATACCTTGGCATCTTCCTAACCAGGGACATGAAAGACCTTTACAATGAAAACTACAAAACACTGCTCAAAGAAATCAAAGATGAAACAAACAATGGAAAAATATGAGTGAAAAAGAATGAACATTGTTATGATGTCCATCCTACCCAAGGCAATCTACATATTTAACACAATACCCATTAAATTCCCAGCAGCAATCTTCTCAGACCAGGAAACAACAATACAGGAATTCATATGGAAACATAAAAGACCACAAATTGCCAAAACAATTCTCAGCAAAGAACAAAAAAAAAGGAGCAGGAAGTATCACACTCCCAGACTTTAAACTCTATAATAAAGCTAACAATAATCAAAATAGCCTGGTATTGGTACAAGAACAGGCATATAGACCAATGGAACAGGATAGAGATTCCAGAAGCAAAACCTCAATTTCTCAACTAACTTATCTTTGACAAAGCCTCTCTACCAACAACTGCTGCAGAAAGGAGAACCTATTCAATATATGGTGCTGGGAAACTGAGTGACCTCATATAGAAGATTAAAACAAGATCCTTACCTATCACTATACACAAAAATCAACTCTAAATGGATCAAAGACCCAAATGTAAAACCTCAAACTGTAAGAACCTTAGAAAATACAGAAGACACCCTTATGGAAATTGGAACTAGCAACCAATTCCTGATCAAAACCCCAAATGCCCATGCCATAAGAACTAAGATAGACAATGGGACCTCATCAAACTGACAAGCTTCTGTAGAGTCAAAGAAATTATCAAGAGAGTGAGGAGACAGTTCCCAGACTGGGAAAAATATTTGCAACTGTAAGTCTGACAAAGGCCTAACATCTAGGATCTACAAGGAACACAAATGTGCCAAAAAGAAAAAAACAAACAGCCCCATTACAAAGTGGGCAAAAGATATGAATAGACACTTCTCAAAAGAAGACATACAAGCAACCAACAGATACATCACTAGTCATCAAAGAAATGCAAATTAAAACTACCCTGAGATATCACCTAACTCCAGTCAGAATGGCCATCATTAATAACTCAAAAAACAACAGATGCTGGAGAGGATGCAGCAAAAAGGGAACACTTCTACATTGTTGGTGGGAGTGCTAACCAGTACAGCCTCTGTGGAAAACAGTGTGGCAATTCCTAAAATACCTAAAAATTGACCCTCTGTATGACTCCGCAATCCCTCTACCTGGAAGAACTCAAATCACTCTATAAAAAAGATACCTGCACCCATATGTTTATCGCAGCATTGTTTACAGTAGCAAGAACATGGAACCAACGGTGTTGCCAATTAAAAGAGGCCTGGATTTTTAAAATGTGGTACTTATACACAATGGAATATTATGCAGCCATAAAGAAGAACGAAATCATGAACTTCACAGCAACCTGGATGGACTTAGAGTCTATAATACTGAGTGATCTTTCACAGAAACAAAGAACTGAGTATCGCATGTTCTCACTCATAAGCGGACCTTGAACAATTATTGTAATACCATAAGAAAATGATTGGCAGTAGCAGGAAACTGTTGGGCGGGGGAGGCGGAAAGCAGGATTGGCAGTAGTGGGAATCTGCCAGGGGAAGGGGAGGCACACCTCATCAACAAGGGTACCTGCATAATGAACGTTTGTATACCTAACCCAGAATTGTACCTCACATTTTTAAAATGAAAAATAAAATAAAATAAAAAGGTAGCAAGCATTTTTTCTTAGATACTCTTTATGATTGTGGACTATGCTTTTATTTCATTATTTTATTGGACTTTTCAATGTATATAATTTCCTTATCTCATTTTATGGATGAGAAAACTGAGTCTCTTTAAAGTGCAAAATAATTTGTCTAAGGTTACTCTGGCTAATAAATGATAGAACCAGTACAAGAACTCCTATTTGTCAGACTCCATGGTGCATGATCTGCCATTCGATACAAATTTGTTGAACTAATGATTGCTAACAACTAAAGATACTGGAATAAATATTCTTCATTTCATATTAATGAATGTATTTATCCTCTGATTTATTCTACATGAAATGTTTGAGTATCTATCCTTGTGTCAAGATCTGGGCTACATGATCTAGATATATACTAGCACACAAAACATACTTGGACCCTACTTTATGGAATTTACTTTCTGATTTGGGAGATTGAACAAAGACACAAACAAAAACAAATAAACTGCTAAAATTTGATTAAAATGATAAACTTTTTTTTTTTTTTGAGTAGGAGTCTCACTCTGTTGCCCAGGCTAAAGTACAGTGGCATGATCATGCAGCCTCAACCTCCTAGGCTTAGACAATCCTTCTGCCTCAGCCTTCCAAGTAGTTGAAACCACAGGCATGCACCACCATGCCCAGCTAATTTTCTGTTTTATTGTACAGAGGAAAACCAAGTTGAAAAGGGGATAATTGCAGTAGGGAGGGGCTACGGTGGGAGAAAGGGGCCATTCAAAATGATATGTGCAGAGAAGTTCAAGCTGATTGGATGATCCTGAAGCTGAGCTATCCATATAAATAGTGAAGGAGAGAAGATCTCAAGAAGCATAATCAGGCTTAGTATTCATGGAATGGAAAAAAATCCAATGTGGTTAGAACATAATTTGATAGAAGAGATGGTCTAGATGAAGTTGCAGGGGAGAATCAGGGAAGAGAATGCACAGGGATTTATAGATTTACAGCACTGAGGATGGATCTTATTCTGAGTTCAGTGGGAAGCCACTAGAGCTTTACATAGTGACAAGACTTATAATAGAAAATACCCTTGTTGCTAGGGAGAGAATGCCATGAATTTTGGAGGTGTTGGGGGTGGTCAGAAAGATGATAGTGGCCAGGACTAGAATGGTACTTCAGTGGCTGAGAAAAGTGGATATGTTTGAGAAGTATCCTGGAAATAGAATGAGAGGATTCACTGATGAATACACGGGCCCAGGTAGTCAGGGAAGGAAAAAGAGGGTCAAAAGAATTCTGTGTTTCTGAGTGGAACAACTGACAGCTACATTTACCAGATGGGGAAGACTGAATGGATTGCATGGACATTTTTAGACATTCTAAGTCTGAGGTGTCTTTGAGATATTCAAGGAGTCATGTCAGTTGGCCTTTAGTTATGCAAGTCTGAAATTTAGGGAAGAGTTTTGGTCAATATATAGAAAATTAGAAATTATTTTCCATCTAAGTATTCTCATTTCAAAACAACATATTTCCTCAGCAATTTTATTTATTCCAACATCTTTCATGCTGAGGTTTAAAAAAAAAAGGTTGTTTATGCAGCCTTTCCTCTACTATCTAAGCTCTCTGCTATTGCATCAAAAATGTTTTGTGTCCATTGCTTTGGTAAACTCTGGTGTGGCACGTGGCTCTTTGAGCCATGGCCAGGCCATTTTTCCTAGCTTTAGCCCCCTCATCTGCCTTGGGGAGGCGAATCTCCTCTCTTTCTCTCTCCCTCTCTCCAATTTACTTTCTAAATAAACTATATTTTTCCAAGCTAAAAAAAAATAAATGTTTCGTATCCAGAGGAAGCGAGTTAAATAAATAAAATAATAATCTCTAAAGCTCCTAACTTTGGACATAAGTGCATTTCTTTAAAAAAAATCCATATTCTTGCCTTCCACAGACAAATCTCCATTGACTTTAAAATATAAATTAGAGTAGTCTTACTTTTGAAAGAACTGTGGACTTTGTTGCTAACAGAAAGAAGCAGAGAAAGCAATTCAGAGTTCTCTTATACTGAGTCATAGTCATTTAGGGATAAACTAAGGTGAGGTATATTTCTTCTACCTTAAAAAAAAGCAATCAAACTGAAAACAACTACACAGCACAGAAATTTCCAGCACATAGACTAGCACCAAACATGAAACCCCAAGTGCTGTTCTTGTGAGAGGCCTACCTAGTCTAGTGACTGGTGGTCAAGGCCCTTAAGCTCCTTGCATCTCTCACAAGGAGAAGCTGGGTGGCATATCTTGTAGCTTATGCCCATCTCTAAGCAAGGACTATGTGTGAACTGCCTATGATCCTCTAGGATGATTCCATAGGATTCAGGGACAGTGACAAAACCCTTTTGCTTCAACTCTGCATGTTCCTATACCTGGGAAGCTGAGCTAATAAACGTCATGGCACCTAGAGTTAGAGAACTGGCAGGCAACAAAATGCAAAGGTAGGTGGTGTGAAGGGATCCTTTCACAGTTTCTAAGTAATTCGTGATAACATTTGAAACCACTATTTAGTGAGTGCTTACTGTATATCAAGCCTGACTCTAGGTGCTTTAAATCTGTTATCTAATTCAATCCTCACAATAACCTTAGACAATTTTTTGTATTTATCAATGCATTTTATCTCTGTATCATAGAAGAGGAACATGGAATTCGGGAAGATTAAGAAATGTGTACAAGAGCACACAACAGATACAAATATAGATCTGCTGACTTTATAGCCATTGTTTTTGAGAAGCAACATAGCAAGGTGGTGGGTTAAGACTGTGGGTCTAGGTTAATATCCTGGCTCTGTTATTTATTGACCTTATCTCCTTGAGTAATTTACTTAATAAACCTGTGCCACAGTATCTTTATATGTAAAAGTGGGCATGATACTGGTACCTACCATATAAAGTTGTGAATATTAAAAATGCAATGTCACTTCCTACAACTCCTGAGAATGTCACCAGTCACACAGTAAGCATTTAATATATGTTATACTTCTTTCTCTGCTACAGTGAAGACCTTAGCAACCTGAATACCTCTAGTAGAGCCTTGGTCATCTGTTAATTTCAGACCTAGACTTCCCAGAACATTAGCGAGGTATTTTAGATTTGCAAAAGCAGTTTGAAGCTTAAGATGCTCAACTTGTAGAAATCTTTAGCAGTCAATGACAAGGTTGTTTAAGACGAAAGGACAGGGGAAGAAGGAATCAAGTATTTCTTAAGCACATAATACATAAAAACACTTTTCAAATATTTATTTTGCTTAGTCCTCATTACAATTCCCCTTCCTACCAACAATAAAAGGGAGTCTAAGGGAGGTTAGATTACTCACGTCACACATCCTATAAGTACATACCCAGTATCTCCAACAACATGAGGACATATCTCAGAAATTAATTTTATACTCCCTTAACTTTTAACTAGTTACAGTGAAAGAATTTTGGAAACATGAGACTTCTTTTACTTATTTAACAAACACTTACTATGGTGCCAGACACTATTATATGTACTTCACACATTCATTTCATTCAATGCTTACAGTAACACCAGCAGGCACTATTATTATCCTCATTTTACAAATAAAGGAAACTGAGAGACAGAGAGGTAGATACTTGCTCAGGGCCACAGAACTACTGAAGAGTAGAGCTATGATTCACATTCAGATAGTCTTGCTCCAGAATCCTAGTTCTGTGCCACTAGACCACACTGCTTCCTGGTGAAAGGAAGAGAGCAAAATAAGGAGAGAACGATTTCAGTTTGAAACCGAACTCAGAGATCCTGAAGTAGAACGTGCCAAGGATAGCTTCAGACCTTCTGACCAGTATGTCCTCTCCATCTTTCTAGATCAGCCTTCTACCAGACTCCTTATGCAACACGTACTCATCACTACCTCATCTTTTCGATTAATTTGACCTATGCCATCTATCCCCTTGTAGGAAGTCATGGAATCACAGGACTTGTCAGTACATCCCGATTTCTCATGTTTCTGAGTCAGGTGATGCTTTGTGACACCTTCCTCTCCACCCACTCTGAAAGGAATGAAGCCTTCACTGTGCTCTCTGTGGAAAGTTATCTGGGTCAAGGAACAAGGAGGGCCTAATGCCGTGTGTGCCAGATAATTCCTCAGACTAACCCTGTAGTGTTTTCCATCTGTGGTTTGAGGCCCTTCAGTAACAAGACCCTGAATGTTTTGTCACACTTCCTTTTAGAAACCTCCCATGATGCTGTTAGGGTGAAAAGGAAATCTATACAATCTATGCAAACATCTCAAGCTTCTCCAACTATATACAGAGCTCAAACTACATTTCTATAAGCCAGACCAACTTAATAATGTAAACAGTTGCAGGAAACAGAAGTAGCCAAAAACATGTGGGAAACCATAATGAATATTCAAGTAGTGGGAACATAATATCACATCATCACGAGGGAAGGGACCTAAACAGTCCCTTTTTCCAGAACTCCATGCACCTCCTGTCTTAATGATGCATTTCTAAAGCAACAAAACAACCTACTGCTCAACCTCACAGCTGTCAACTTCTCAGCTCTAAGGGTTAAATTAATTAATGTAGTTGGCCAGTCTGATGACAATAAAAGCAAAAATAAAGCTAATAAGTAAAATATATATATATCTATATATATGTGGGAGTTTTTCAATTTTTCAATTTCTAATATGGGTATAAACTTTTCAAAATACCAAGAATACTTAAAAGCAAACATCTGTTTTATAATATACAAAATGTTACATCAAACATTTTTATTTTGACTTCTTTGGTAAGATACATACTGTAGATACCATTTAATCTTCAAGCCTTCCTAGTGTAATAAAAAGCCAAACTTCATTTTTGCTGAAAATAATGATAGTTATAGTACCAAGTTATTTCGCAATTTCCCCTCTAATGCTTGAACTCATCATCATAGCAATAACTATTTTTTATATGGCATCTCTCAGGCATAGCATCCAACTTGCCAAATGGAACCATACAGTTAGAACACATTAAACCCATTAGATGTGAGATAAAAACAGATAAAGTCATTTAAGCTAGCATGGAATAGTAGGAAAAGGCTGTAGAGAATAAATATGGCTTTGGGTATCTTTAACAGAAAAACTCAATCTATGGCACTGCTCTTGGGATCAGGTGTCCCAGAAAGTCAAGGCAACTTGTCATTTAGAAGCACTGTATATTAGCTGTTCTAAATAATTCTGTATCATTATTTTTAACTCAATAAAAATATCCATTAGTTAAGAGCCACTATCTATAAGTTAAGAGTCTATTTTCAACCGTGTCTATGACTCTGTGATAGTTGTCAGTGCTATCCACTAAATGTATAGTTTCTATTGAGAACAGACATGAGTGACTAAGGCAAAAGTTTCACTCAATTAAGATTTGTTAAGCCAGCTTTTGGGCATGTCCAGGAAAAACATGAGCCACAGACACATCTGTGGCTCTTTGTCTGAAGAGGTTTTCCAGAGGTTTTGTATTTATATATTTCCTTAAAGTGGGGGAAGGCAGGTAGGAAAAGGAACAGATAGGTGGTAACACAAAGGGTTACATTCCTGTGAGACTAGTTAGTGCCTACTAAACCCACATTTTATACAAGATAAGGTGAATGAAGATAAACAGAGAGTAAGGGAAGAATCAATTATGTAAACGTCTCTGGATATGTGGGAATGATTGATCTAGTTTTGTTTTGTTCTGCACCAGGGAAGAGAAGCTTGAAATTGGCATTATCATTGTGGAGTCAAGCAGACTTTAGTTTTAAGAGCTAGACTTAGATTGCAGACCTAAAGTTATAATTGACATGACCTTGTCTACGGGAGGCCAGAGAAGAATTTACTTATACATGATCTAGGGAACAGTCCTTCCGAATGCCTGAGGTATTTAACTTCCATGGGGATCTGGCTGATATGATATGCTAGTAACAGCTATTCATTTGGAAGAGGGTGTTGTGTGACTTAGCCTCCAGGCTTAACTTTGCCTTTTGCTTAAAGGATTTGGGGATCCTGAGATTTTTTTTTTTTTACTTTCCTTTATACTACCTTCCTGGCCCCTTTGTGGCTTGGGTGAGACCTTGTGATCCAATGAATTATGAATGGAAGAAATGTGTATGTCACCTCCAGGCCACAATCCTCAAGTTTTAATTTAAGACCCTCTCCATCTTCCTTTTTCTCTAGCAGTATGCAAGATGGTGACTGCTCCCTCTGCCAGTCTGGGGCCCTATCAACCCATGATGGACATGTACTGTGAGCAAGAAATATATGTGTGTTATTATAAGATGCTGTTATTTAGGAATCACTACAGTAGCATCAACTAACCTATCAAGACTTATCATATGCCCCTATTTTATTATAGAGACCCGATTTGCCTGGATCAGAAGAGAAACTCATTAATCTAGTTCCTCAACACTTCCTTAAAAAGCGTTTGGTCTAGACATTCCAAATACTTTGAAATGACTCATTTTGTGTGCCAATTTTGACCAGTGGAATGATGATAATAGCTATTACTTTTTGAGTACTTACACGTGCTAAGCACTTGCTGGAATGATTACTTTTTGAGTACTTACATGTGCTAAGCACTTGCTGGAATGCTTTATATATGTTACTTTGTTTGATGGACTAAATGACTTTTAAAGGTGGGATCATTATTATATCATTTTATCAATGAGGAAAGTGAGGTTAAATAACCTTATCAAAATTACACAGCTTGTCAATTACAGAATTTCATTAGAACTTAGGCAGGCTAAATACAAAGTGCATGCTCGTTAACACTAGGATGTACTTCCTCTCTGCATAATGTGGAAGAAAATCTGTTCTCATATCAGTGGCTGAATAAATACCATTCTTTAGCAGATGGTGTTATAAAGTAGTACTGTATTATAAATACTCATATATCTCATGATTGCTAATCCATTAAGGCATTTATCTTTCATTTGAAAAAGAAACAGAGCAACTTGTATTTGACTTATCTATCTTGCTCCAACCCACTGAAATGTTGTAGTAGATTATCTTTTTCCTACTGGAAAAATATATGGCCCATAAGGAAATGCTATTCATATTCATTAGTAAACATGCTGTCTCCCCTCAAAGTGTGCTGCTCAAACCTTCTGCTGAGGTCTCTGAAAAATGTCGGGCTGGAAGAAGCTCTCTCTTGATTGCTTCTTTCCAACACTAGTGTGTGTGTGTCTCATTATTTTCAGCACTACTGAAAACTCTAGAAAGGGTGAAGAAACACCTTGCTGACAATGTGCTCTTTGCCAAAATAATCAATTCTTCTGCTTCTTTCCCTTCTAAAATTCAAATATTCAAGTACTCTTTGGGCACATTCCCAAAATTTTGTTTGGTTAGACTTCACCATGGAAAACAAAATTGGTTCAGCTGAAGTCTGTAGCCAGAACATTTTAAGCTTCATAGACCTTCAAAGTAGTGACCTTCTCCTCACCTCCTCTGCCTCTGTGCTCCATTAAGGAAAATACCGGAAGACGTTTCCACACAGAGAGGCCAGATCACATTTTGATTCAATTTTGAGAGGAAGAACTGAAACGAGCTAGAACAGGTGGTTATTTGTGGCTCTTACCTCAAATGAGCTTTGAAAAGCTTTTCTGTAAACTTTTGAAGGTCTTTTGTTACTTAATAAAATTTTTCTGGACTTCTTAGTCACCATAGTAAAAGAATCAGATGTATATCAACCATGCTCTTTTTTTCCCCCAAAGAGTTGTTAAGATCACACAAATCACAATCATACTGTAAGCAAGGTGAGGATCAAGAAAATTAGGACACCAAACCTGCTACAGGGAAACCAAGAGTTGATCTTAGTTTTTCCCTTTAACTTTGCTCATGCAGTCCAGATGGAAAAGTTTTAGGAGAAAGTCTTTTCTCTCTATGCCACTAATCCAGTTTTGGCATGACTGTCCTTTAAATAACATCTCTTGCCGGGCTCGGTGGCTCAGCCTGTAATCCCGCGCTTTGGGAGGCCGAGGTGAGTGGACTGCCTGAGCCCGCGGGTTTGAGACCTGCCTGGGCAGCTTGGTGAGACCTCATCTCTACAATAAATAAAAAAATTAGCCAGGCGTGTAGTTCCAGCTACTTGGAAGGCTCTACAATAAATAAAAAAATCAGCGCGCGCCTGTAGTTCCAGCTACTTGGAAGGCTGAGGCGGAAGGATCGCCGGAGCTCAGCAGGTCGACGCTGGGGTTGCTGTGAGTGTGCCACTGCACTCCAGCCTGGGTGAGAGTGAGACTCCAACTCAAAAAATAATAATAATAAAATAAATAAATAAATAAAAATTAACATCTCTTCAATAACAGCACTCTAATTCTAAGCCTTCCTTTTGATACTTTGCTAGTCCCATGGTCCTGTCTCTGAAATGTCTATCTTACACACCCACACTCCTGATCTTTTCTGCCACCTCCTTGGTTCTTAAAGCACTGTGCAAGAAGAGGACAACTTGTTCAATCTTTTCCCCCAGCTGTTCCCTCCCACCAAACTGCATACACTCTCCTCTGAATCTGATGCCATGGAGGTCTATGTGCTGAACTGGAACACGCTTCAGTTTAGCAATCCTCAGGTCAACATTAATCTCAAAGTTCTGTTAGGCTAACTCGACACTGAACCTTTCCTTTCTCCCATAGTCCAAAGGAATATCTCTCTTCTTTGACTCCGTATAATATTTGATTTGCTTCTCCTCCATGGTGCATCTCATTTTCTAATTGTATTATTGCTTGTGATCTCTTTTTAAGACCAAAATTCGTGTTTTGCTTATCTTGTATTCTCCATAGCACCTACCACATGATGAATGTTCCATAAATAACTGCTTAAAGGAATAGAACAACAACAACAAAGCACTAGATTCCTAGATGAGGAAGCAAGGCTACTAGAAATATGTAAAATATAGAATTAAAAGGAAGTCAAGGTTTACAGATTGGTATATTTTACACCAGATTTTTAAATGGAGCCATCTTGAGTCTTTCTCTTACATGCCATATTCAATCCATTAGAAAATTCTATTGACTCTGCCTTCAAAACACACACAAAATCCAACCAGTTTTTACAACCAGCCTGACTGTAGTCACAATTCATCTTTTGCCTGGATTTCTGTGAGTTTTCTACGAGCTTTCCTTGTCTGCATGCTTCCTTGCAGTGTAATCTCAACAAGCAGCTAGAGTCACCCTTTGTTTCTTCATGTTTTTTAAGCCATTATTCTTATCATTTTATTTTATTTTTATTTCACAGCTGTAGGGTACAAGTGATAATTTATTCTATAAGTAAGTTGCATGCAGGTAAAGTTTGGGCTTCTAGCTGGTCCTCTTTCCTTCGATAGCAGACCTGGTACCCAGTGTGTTGCCACATAGTCCCCCCAAAAGTGTCCAATATTTTGCCTATTCCACCCTTGTGCTCATATGACCAGTGATCAGATCCCACTTAGGAGTGAAAAAATGAAGAATTCAGTTATTTGTTTCTGTAGTAGTTCACTTAGTATGATGGTCTCCAGCTGCACCCATGTTGCGTGAAGACCATGATTTTGTTATTCTTTATGTCACCCTTTAAAGACACAAATCTGCCAGGCATGGTGGCTCACAACTATAATCCCATTTAAGACTGGGAGTTTTAGGCTGCAGTGAGCTATGTATGATTGCACCACTGCACTCCAACCTGGAGTTACAGAACCAGAGCCCATCTCAAAAATAAAATAAATAAATACAAACATAAAAATAAAAAACTCTCCTAAAGTCAGATCATGTCATTCCTCTGCCCAAAACTGTGAGGCTCTCCCTGTCTCACTCTTGACATTGGGCTGTGGGGCTCTACATAATCCATTCTCCTTCCCACCAAGCCACTAGGTGACTTCTTCTCCCTTCTCTTGCTGTGCTCCCTCTTAGGTATTCTACTCCAGCCACACTAGCCTTCTCACTGTTTTACAGGTATGCAAGATCTTCACTCCCCCTGTTCTCTCTACTTGGAATATTTTTCCTCATGAAATCTACCCAGATGATCCCTCAAGTCCCTCAGGTCTCTGCCCAATAAGGCTAACTACCTTCCCCTGATTGACTACCACATTTAACCTCTCAGTCTGCCACTCTGACTCCTCAAGTTCCCATTCCCTCTTGGGCTGCTCTAATTCTTCTGTCTTCCACAGTACTTTTCAAGCATGTCTACCATTCTCTATCTGTATTCCTCTGCTAGAATGCAAGTTTTATAATGGCAGGGATCTTTCTTTTCCTCAACAAGTATTTGCAGAAAGAGAATGAAGAAAGAGATGGTTTAGCTCAACTAAGCTTCTAATTCTGCTGTTAGGTTTCTAAAATAATGAAACTCAAAGTGCTCACAGCCTCATACCTTAAGATTCTAGAAAAAAAATCCTGTCAAACAGACCTAAAAGCATGATGAGGCACTTATATTGACTATGAACCAAAATAGTCACATGTAAACAAAAAAGTGTTAAATGAAACATGTTTGTTCTCACTGCATCTGATTTATCCAATTGTGCAACTTGCATTTATGCTGCCCATAAGGAAAGATGCCCTGTGATATTCCAAAGACAAAACATTCCAACAGCTGTGTGAAGTCTTTGAGCATAGAGATTCATTTTATAGGTTGAATAAAAGCAGGCGTTCAAGAAAATATTCAAGCTCTGTGAGGGCAGGAATCATATCCATTTCCTTTGCACAGTGTGTCTAGAATTGGTAAATTAGAATACTCAATAAATATGTGTTAAATGAATAAATAAATAAAGGGAAAGGGTTCCCATATTTTCAGAAATAAACAACGCAGTAAAAAGTAATTTTAATATTTACTCAAAGAAAGAATTTATCACCTGGATATTGGTATAATACCAAATTTTACCTTAATTTAATTTGTTTAGAGGTGAATTATTTATTATAACAATAACATAAGATCTGTGAACTATGTAGAATGGGTAAGGAAAACATTAGCTTTTTGAATGTTTATTACTTCTTCTTGAAAGAACATAAATTCTTTCAGTTTTTAAATGACTATTTGCTTTTCTACTTGGAAAACATAAGTTTTGGGTTTTATTTATATGAGACTAAATTTTTTTAATTGCACATTAATCTTATTTTGTGTCCCATGTTTCCCTTTGCTAGTGGGTGTTGCAAATTTAATATAATAATAATAACAATAATACATGTTTGTTGTGGTATGCAAACATTTTCCTATTTACTGTTTCTTCCCTTTTTCCATATTCCCCGTATTAGTTACTTGGATTGATGTTTACAAAATGTTCTGCCAACTCTCCTGCACACTAATTCTGTGGTTATTCTTTCCTACTATCTTTTGAATTATTTAGCACACAGGTGAAAAGGGCTAAATACTATTAAAAATATGAAATGTTGTTATTTTCACAGTTTCATTGTATATTTGAATATAGTCATTTATGTACTAATTAAATACATAAGTAATATTCTCTCTCACCACAGAACTCTTCGCAGTTTCCAAGGACACAAACTTGATTCTCTTTTTTCACTAAGCAAGAGTTGGCCATTGTCTATGAAATGTGTTAGGACAGCCTCAGTCCAAGCTGAGTGGAAAGGTATTCTTTCCACATTGGAACTCCATTACTTTTGCCTGAATAACAATCCAACTTAAATAAATGAAAAATATGAAACATATCATTTATTACAAATAGATGAAATTACACTAAAGATGTCTTGTAAATTCATAAGAAAACTTACTTTAGTAATACACAAGTAAATTATAATTAGTAAATCAATTCTTTGCCTACAAAGTACTTGTACTGTGCTTGTGTGCTTATTTTTAGGAGTAATTTAAACATTTCCTGTGTAATCATAATTAAACCTATAATTTGTTTAGGAATTTCTTTAACAAGAAAGCACAAAGATAAACCTCAATTTAGCTGTCCCCATCTAGATGATCAATCATGTACTCCAAATTAATAAGAACCAAATTTTAAATGCTATTGTTCTTAGTAGAAACCAAAATCCATAAAACTGGAAGACTTGGTCTCAGATAATAATTTGTAGATTGTCACATATAAGAAAGTTCTTGATAAATGAATACAGGAATGATTTGTCATCTGTGTCAATAAAAATTTGTTGTTTTTTAAACAAATTTTTATTTTTTAATAACAAAAATAAGTAAATTAGAAATACCCTAATGAGAAGATTTCCACATGGCATTCTGAATCCTTTAAATGAAAATCAAAGTATTATAGCAATAATGAGTTATACATTTAAGAGTCCTTTTAGGATTATATTTTCCTTAAAAATTTTTGTACCTTAAAATTAAATGAAGAGGTATAAAACAGCTTATGTGAGAAATTTATATTTTTATACACTACGAAAGGATTGGGTATAGTTGATATCCTATAAAAAGAGCTGTGATAACATTAAAAATATCCAAATACCCGACATATATTTTAAGAATAACCACAATTTTGTTTCCTGTGAAATACAGCATTCAATAAACATCCAAGAGACCACTCTACAATGAGTCTCTGACTGCCAGCCTGATAGTACGACAAAGAATGTGCAGTAAAACCCACAGAGCATGTTGCAAAAAGTTCTGGGCAAAACCCAGCAGATGAGAGGATCTCCAAATCCCTGTTTTCTATTTTAAAAAATACAAAAGAGTTTTGCTTGTTTTCTCCATTCTTTATTGGCAAGCCAGCTTACTGAAGAGAAGACAGATGTCTCAGTCCCTTAGGTATTTGTCAAAGTGTGAATAAAGGACTTCCTACCTCAATTTTCCCTTGCAAGGCAAAAATGCATATTGCTGACACTGGCCTTACACAGACTAAATCAGAATCTCTGGGAATAGAGCTGCTTATCTAAATGTGAATAAGCATGTCAGAACTTTTTTCATCACTAAATTGAAAAAGCTATGCTACTTCCTAGTTATATGGATTTGAGTAAATTGCTTAATCTCTTGTAGCCTGAGCTGTCTATAGCATGAGGGTAATAACAGTATCTGATGGATTCCGTCTGGGGATTAAATGAGAAAATACCTGCCAAATACTTAACACAGAGCCTGGCACATATTAAACACTTGCAAATGGTTAGTTCTTCTCATTCTTCTTATTGTAATTAACATAACAGGGCCCGAGGGGTAAGAACTAACAGAACTGAGATTCCATCTCAGGATGACCAGCAGTGATTCCAGCTCATGCTTAGGATCTACTCTGAAATCTGGTAGCCAGACTTTTACTGAAGGAAGGCTGCTTATTTTCGCATTAGCAAATAGATGAGTAAAATCTGAAAAAAGTACTATATAAAAAGCAATACCTTGGATTCCTGTTCTGGCTAAAATGAAGTAGCCCCATTCTTCCTGGGTCCTTCCTCTTACAACTAAAAACAGGGGCCATAAGGCAACAAATAACAAACACATATTCTGAGCAGTGAAAAGAGGAAGGTGGACTGCCAAAGAGATCTTGGGACTTGGGGAATGACACTGAGGAGTATTTTCTGGGTTTCCTTGCTGCTTCCCATATATTTTGGTCAGGGCACTGCAGGAATCCCCAACATGGAACCACTGAGAAGAACAAACAAAATAAATGCCAAGAAAAGTTTGTTCCTCCTAGCTGAGGACTAAGAAAAGAGTGGCCTAATGGAACCAAAAACATTTTGGCAATACCTGCCCTACTCTGGTCAAACACCAAAGGGACAATCCTACACCATTACCACCATCACCGGTTGGTTTCAATAGGAAAAAAGCCAAGAGTTGATTTTCTACCCCATCTCTGAAGAAATATGTAGCAGTGCTTTGATTTTCCATCCCCATGGTGTCAGCAGGCCCAAGGGAGAGTAGATTTCTCATTCCTATTCTAAAGAAAGTAGATAACACTGCAATTACTCCAACAGGACAGTATCTTGGAAATGTGGCAGTGAGTTGAGCATCCACTCGCACCTGGTCACAATGAGACCAAACAAGCGAATGTAAGGTAGGGCTGTTCATCACTCAGCTTCAACCTTGCTTTCATCTTCACGCTTTAAGTCCTTAGTACTAGCAGGTCCCATCAGAGAGTTAAGCCTCCATCCCCCATATGCAGCAACAAAGTAGTATGAATCAACCCTCTGATTCCCCTCTCTCTGATGTCAGCAGAGCCCAGCAGGAAACTGAGGTCACACCGCACTTGGAGACAAAGAGATGGTACAAGTTGGTGCCCTGCTTTCCAGAGGAAAATGTCAGTAGGGCCAAAGAGGAGGCCAAACTTTCACTCCATCCATCTGTAATAAGGCAGTATGAGTCACACCCCACATTTGAGGACTAGGGTTGGAAAACCTAGTGAAAGCTGATCCTACACACTTACCTGCCTTTTATGCTACACCTCAACTGTGAGATTGCCTGCTTTAAAAAAAAAAAGAAGATTGAGCCGGGCTGGGTAGCTCAGCCTGTAATCCCGCGCCTTTGGGAAGCTGAAGTGAGTGAATTGCCTGAGCCCGCGGATTCGAGATCCGTCTGGGCAACTTGGCGAGACTTCATCTCTACAATAAATAAAAAATTAGCTGGGCGTGGTAGCGCGTGCCTGTAGTTCCAGCTACTTGGAAGACTGAGGCGGAAGGATCGCTGGAGCCCAGTAGGTAGAGGCTGGGGTGGCCGGGAGCGGCCACTGTACTCCAGTCTGGGCAACAGAGTGAGACCCCAACTCAAAATAAAATAAAATAAAATAAAATAAATTTAAAAAAGAAGATTGAATAGGATCCAGTGTCTCATAACCTACTATCCAAAATTCCTGGATATAATTGAAAATCACTCATCATAACAATAATCAGGAAAATCACAACTTAAATGAAAAAATCAAACAGATGCCAATGCCAAGGTAAATCAGATGTTGAAATTATTTGACAAGCATGTTAAAGAAGCCATCATAAAAATGCTTCATAAGCAATTGTGAATTATCTTGAAACAAATGAGAAAACAAAACAAAATCTCAACAAAATAAAAATTATTAAAAAGAACCAAATGGAAATTGTAGAACTGAAAAATACAACCACCAAAATAAAAACATACTGATGGGTTCAACAGGAGAGTGGAGATAGCAGGATAGTCAGGGAATTTGAGGATGAATGAATAGAATTTACCAATCTAACATCAGAGAGAAATTAAGCTAAAAACCAAAATTAAGAGAGATTCACAGATCTATAGAACAAAAACAACAACAAAAAAAGCTAACATTTTCATCACTGGTGTTAGAAAGAGAGACAGATTGGGAATGGAAAAGTATTTGAGTCAATGATAGATGAAAATTTCCCCAATTTGATGAAAAACATAAATGTACAGTTGCAAGAAATTGTACAAACTCCAAATAGGATAAATCCAAAGAAATTCATGCAAGATACATCATAATTAAACTTCTGGAAGAAAAAAAAAGACAAAGAAAAAATCTTAAAGGTAATCGGAAAGAAAACAGCACATTTCTTACAGGGGAAACACAATTTGAATGATAGGGGATTTCTCATCAGAAACCATGGAGGACAGAAAGAAGCAGCACATTTTTTTAAGTACTAAAAGAAAAAAAACTATCAATTGTGAATTTTATGTCTGGCAAAAATATCCTTCAAGAATGAAGGAAAAAATCAAGACATTCTCAGATGAAGGAAAACCAAAATAATGTGCTGAGTATAAATGGGTAAAAACAGGGACAAATAAAATAGAATATCCTTGTCATGAATTTTTTAGATCATTTTTGATGATTAAAGCAAAAATTATAACACTACCTGATGTGTTAGATGTACGTTGAAGAAATATTTAAGATAATTATATTATAAGTAGAGAAGAGTAAAAGGACTTAATGAGAGCTAAGATCTCTATAACACACTCTAAGTGTTAACACCGATAGACCAATAAATTATGTATGTAAAATATGATACATAGAACAGCCATTAAAAAACTATACAAAGAGATATACTCAAAAACCCATAAGTAAGTCAAAATAGATTTCTAAAAATGTTCAAGTAACTCATAGGAAGACAAGAGAAAAGAAACAGAAAACAAGTATTAAAGTGACATCCTTAAGCCAAACATGTCCCCAATTATCTAATGTGAATGAGTAAATGCACTAAAACACAGAGGTTGGCAGAAAGGATAAAAAAAAAAGTTGTCTGTAAGAAACTCATTTCACATTTAATAACAGACATAAGTTCAAAGTAAAGGGCTGAAAAAACGTAAGTATTGTATGGTCACAGACTAAAAGCAGGTGACTATGTTAACATTAGATAGACTTCAGAGAAAAGAAAATTACTAATGACAAAAAGAGACATTACATAATGATGAAAGGATCAAGCCAACAGAAATACATGCAACTTCTAACTGTATATAAACCAAACAATTGAGTCTCAAATTACATGCAGCAAAAATGGATAGCACTGAAAGGAGACATGGCCAAATACACAATCGGATTTGGAGACTTAAACATTCACCCTCAGCAACTGATAGAATTACTAGACAAAAATTTTTCAAGGATTCAGAAAAACTGACAAGACAATGTACCTATACTGACATATGGAGAATGCCAAACAACAGCAGAATACACGTTTTTACAAGTGTCCATGTAAAATTCACCAAGGTCGACCATATAATCTAGGCCATAGAACAAACTCAAATGTAAAAGAACTGATATATATAATACAATATGACTCCATTTTGATGTCTGACTACTGACAGCATATAAACTTCCCACCTATACTTCATCTTTCTTCTATATATCTAGGCAAGCTAAAAAGAAAGCTTGAGTGCTACCTCCTTTGGTCTTAACGAAAAAGTCAGATCACAGAAGCCTCAGCTCATGTTCATACACAGAAAACCTCCTATCCTTTAATCACCATGAAAACGTATATTCAATTGTTAGGGATGCCATAACAAAGTATAACAGACTGGGTGAGTTGAACAATGGAAATTTATTTTCTCACAGTTCTGAAGTCTAGAATTCCAAGGTGTGGCAGGACTGAATTTTTCTGAAACCTCCTCCTTGGCTTGTAGATGGCCATCTTCTCCCTGTGTCTTTGCATGGTCTTCCCTTTGTATCTGTCTGTGTCCTAATTTCTTTTTCTTATAAAGATACCAGTCATATTGTATTAGGGCCCTAATGATCTCATTTTAACTTAATTACATTTTAAAAGACTCTATCTCAAAATACGTTTACATTCTGAGGTACTGCGAGGGTAACTTCAACACATGATTTTTTGTTGTTGTTGTTGTTTTGAGTTGGAGTCTCACTCTGCCGCCCAGACTGGAGTGCAGTGGCCGCTCCTGGTCACTGCAGCCTCAACCTGCTGGGCTCCGGCCATCCTTCTGCCTCAGCCTTCCAATTAGCTGGAACTACAGGCGCGGGCTACCATGCCTGGCTAATTTTTGATTTATTGTAGAAATGAGGTCTTGCCAAGTTGCCCAGGCGGGTCTCAAACCCGCAGGCTTGGACAATCCACTCACCTCAGCATCCCAAAGTGCAGGATTACAGGCTGAGCCACTGAGCCCGGCCAACAAAATATGATTTTTGTAAATTTTAAAATTTTTTTTAATTTTTCATAATCAATATTTTTTATTATGATTTTGTGGGGTACAGTTAAGGGTTAGGTGTACAATTACATTTCACTTAGGCACCCTGTTCATAAGAGGTGTTTCCTCAACCCCAGACAGATATTTGCTACTGTTAATCCCATCCCCCACCCATAGTTTCCCAGTACCGAAGGTCATTTTCTTATAGTATTACATTGGATGTTCAAGGTCCATTATATGAGGGAGAACATGTGATACTCAGATCTTTGTTTCTGTGAGAGGTCACTTGGTATTATAGGCTCTAGCTCCATCCAGGTTTCTGCGAAATTCATGATTTTGTTCTTTTTTATGGCTGTGTAGTATTTCATCGTGTATATATACCACATTTTTTTAATCCAGTCCTCTTTTGATGGGCAGCATGGTTGTTTCCAGGTTCTTGCTATTGTGAACAATGCTGCGATAAACATACGTGTGCAGGTATCTTTTTTATAGAGTGATTTGAGTTCTTCAGGGTATATTCCCTGTAGGGGAATTGCGGGGTCATATGGGAGGTTGATATTTAGAGCTTTTAGGAATCGCCACACTGCTTTCCACAGAGGTTGCACTAGTTTATACTCCCACCAACAGTGTAGAAGTGCTCCCTTTTTGCCACATCCTCTCTAGCAGCTGTTATTTTTTGAGTTGTTGATAATGGCCATTCTGACTGGAGTTAGGTGGTATCTCAGTGTG